>NC_143173.1:22750347-23054830 GCF_047325235.1 Durio zibethinus
TACATGGATATTCTAGATCATCAGCAATCGATTGCTTAGTACTAGATAGGATTTCCATAAAAAGGAAGAGGAAATGGAACTATCGATCTCAATTACCAAATTAAAACAAAAAAAAAAACAAAGAAAAAACAAAGCAGTACATGGATCTCAAACCAAGTACTTAATGCCTTTTTGCCATGCAAAAAATATTTGTGAATATATACATAGAGAGGCATAATAATATGAACGCCATTTTCCGTTAGGGTTTTCCTATATATACAGTAACGACCTTTTTTTTTTTTTATCATTCAATAAGGACAGAATCTTATATTAAGAGAAAAAAAATTTAATTTTAATTTTAATCTAAATATTTTTTAAAAAAATTATTTTAATCATTAAACCAAACAGTTGAAGACCAAGCTTTTGTTTCGCAGTAATTGATGCTAAATGGTTGGGGAGGTCATTAGTCCTTAGTTACTCATTATTTGCCCACATCCATGGGCTGTGACAGAAATAAAATGTCTAAACAGGGAAAAGAGCTTCATGGTCCCTACCAACTTTTATTGTTTGCTTTGAGGAAGATTTTTTTTTGCACTCTTCGAATCAACTGAAGGTTCCCCAAGTAGGCCACTTGCCTACCTAGGATTTTCCACTATATAATTCATTTTATGAATCATTTCATCAAAGATCATCTTGGAAACAAACAAAAATAAGCAAAACGTGAATGCATTTCTTTTCAACTTCATGAATTTAGTTGGGCTAGGGGGGCTTCATTATACATTAATTGGTTTTCAATTATCATATATATATATATTTATAAAAAAATATAACGGCTCAGCGATGAATGATTATGAATATTAAAATTTAAATCTTAAAATTTTTAAATATTATCTTTTAAAAGTTCAAATTTTAGAAGAAATAAAGATTAAAATTATATTTAATGAATTCTCAATATATAAATATTATACATTATCAATATATTATATGACATTTCATAAAAAAACTAATTTCAAAATTTTCAAAATATATACACTTAATCTTAAAAATATATTTAAAATTATATTTTTTACGATATATCATAATATAATTCACTTACAAAATATAATATCATATATTAATAATACATAAATATAACTTCAAAAAATTATATTTTATAGGATGAAAAAAATTACCTTCTATTAGTTATGTAATTAAAAATAAGTAAAACATCGGGTAAACAAAAATAGTTCATTCCCTTTGTTTTACTTCCATAGATGATAGACCAGAATCATCTTTGCGATGTTAACAATCACATACGAATAATAGATCGCATTTGCAACTTTTATATTCGAAATATATATATATATATATAATGATAAATTTCATCTACGATTTTTAATTTTTAATTTTGGTTCACTTTAGTTGGAAATCTTTGAATTGTTCTATTTGAATCTCTACAATTGTAAAATGATTTCATTTTAGTTATTTGTTCATGTCATGTGGACATTGCCACATGATTTTTTTTTAATTGTTAATGAAAAATGTAAGAAAAAGACTGAAATAAATTATTTTTAAAAATTAAAATTCAAATAAAATAATATTTTTTGGCCAAACCAAATAAAAGAATTCAAAAAATTAAACATTAAAGTGAAACTAAAATAAAAAAAATTAATGATGATGGATGAAATTTACCTCGATAAGTGAGTAAATCTTCTCAATGACATTTGCAGTTGCAGGAACCCATTGCAAAAAAAAAAAAAAAAGTTAATTGTTGTTGACACGTTGAAACTATCTCACACGTCATAACTCACAGTCACCAAACATGGAAACACAACCATTAAACAGGTGGCTTTTGTTTACGAAGAATTGAGGATCAATACAAGAACCAGCCTATCCGATACCTTTGGAAGCACTCAATTCAGAACAACAAATGTAGGTTCTTTTTAGTTAATAGCAACAACCAACATTTTGTTTTCTGTAATTTTTAAACATTTATCACCAACAAAATTTTATGTTTTTAATACAGGTTTAGTATTATAGATTTCATTAGGAGTGTTTGATAAGAGATTTTCAATAAAATTTCAATCATAATCCATAAAGCTCACTATCCAGATTTACCATTAGGTAAAGTGAAGTAAACCAAAGAAACATGCAAAATGGATGAAAAAGCAAAACGATGCTATTGGACTAGAAAACCAGAGATGTGTGAATAAATAGATCTATTTTCTACGTGTATGCTACATAATAATGATGATATTCAGTTTCTACTAAAGATGAATATGGCATGATTTACGCATAAGAGATTTCTTCCATAAATGTGTCAAACTAATGATATTAATCATTACATCTATAGCCGACAGCTAAAAGATACCTTGCAGTGAAAGGGGCTTAGAAGCATAGAAAAAGGAAAAACTACAGCACCTTGTTAATCAACTGATCTTCTTTATCAAAGTTCAGAAAGGAATCTTAACCTGTATGTAAATGTGAAAACAGTTTGTTAGAGGGAAAAAAAAAAGAAGAAAAACCTTTAGCAGCCATTTCAACCATTTTAGCATAAGTAACTCACAAGAATCTGGCATTCCTTTCACAAGCGCCATTTGCTCAATGCTTTAGTTCTTCAACATATACAAGCACATTTACTCTGCCGGTTTTCTGACTTCAAGACTTCCTTTCCTTTCCCTCCCTGAACCTCAAATTGCATCATAGGCTTTTCTCCTTGTACCCAAACGGAAAAAGAGAAAATCCTGCACAAAAGCACTCATTCTCTGCTTTCTAGAATTAAAAACATTAGTAACACCTTTAAATCTCTATTATGTTAAAATGCCACTATCAAAAGACTAGCAAAATGATTTTTTAATCTGCGGTAACACCATGGAATATTACAAGCACGCACTGGAAACTTATCAAAAAACTCCCAACCAAATTATCCGTTAGTGAAATGGAATTCAGAAACTACAAAAACAAATAAAACGTGACAAAAAGAAACATCAGACTCCATACATGAGCAAACAAGCATTACTTTTGAGATACGTATGAAAAGAAGTAAAATCCATGGTGATGGTTATCTGGAACCTCACTTGCACTCAACAACAGCTTCAGCAGCCCGTCGAGGCTTATTTTTGCGCCTGCTACTATTTTGTCGATATCCAACACATTTAGTTGAATCATCAGTGCTTGAATTAGTTGTAATGCCATTTTCTTTCTTGACTGACTCTATGTTTTCTTTTGCCTGCACTGACCTTTTCCTCTTCCTTCCATTCTCTGTGGCAGCCCGATTTTTCATCTCCTTGATAAGAATGGAACCTTTTACATCTTCACCATCTTCTTCAGTCTTCTCCACTTCATCATCCTCAATATCATCCTTCAATTGCTTCTGTGGCCTTCCTCTTCTTTTATATGCTGGAATTTTTTCATCTTCACCACTTCCAGGATCATCATGAGAAAGGACAACAGTCTGCTTCTTTGCTTTTCCTCTACCTCTTCTCATGGTAAAAGAAGCACTTTAAAAACAATTTCAAACAACTGAAGAAGTTTTCTGCAAAGAAAAAAAAGAGATTGATTCAGTCCAAAAAAAAAAATCGACATCAAGTAACAAATGAACTATGATAATAAGAAGAAGAGCAGATTTATTAATAGGCAGAAAAAATGAAAATAACACACTCCATTTTCCAAATCCAATTAAATGTTAAGTGAAATACATAACATGTGAACAATACAATTGATATATATCAGTTGACATGCATAATCAAATAGAAAGGCAGGGCCTAAAAACAAGATGCAATGTAATATAAATGAAAAATATTCATGCAATCATTCAGTCATTACAACAAAAACTTCCACCCCTTCTTACCTTTTGTTGCAAAAAATCTAACAAAAGAAATTGCAAGTCTGGTTATATATATATATATATATATATATTAATGTTCCCTCCTCTAAGAAACTTAATAAAACTCACCTAAACCACAACAGAAACTCCTATATGGTTCATCCAACTGCATGTTTTGCCCTTTTAAATTAATAAGAAACGCATTTTCTTGTTTTAATTCCTCTTCTTTTCCTACCTTTTCTGGGAATAAATCAAAGCATAAAAAACTCAATCAGAGAGTTCATAAAGACATAAATCATTGGATAGAAAAAGAAAAAAGCAATTAAATTGATGCAAGACAACTCTGTAAAGGGTCTTTGAAATCTACACCAGCAGACTAAATCAACATCAACCAAATTTAAACTGTATTTAACCCGACGAGTGCACAAGAACAAACTCCAAATCCAAACAACCATAAACCAAACAACAACAACTCCATGCAATCTTCAACTTTGAGTAAGCAAATAACAATAGAGAAAACCCAAATCAATACAAAAGCCATAACTTCGAAAATTTCATGTTACTTACCTTCCAAGATAAAACTCACATCATCTCCGAAATATCAATCTAAGGTTGAGTAAAGCAAAAGTTTTTCATATTCTGAAGTCCTAAAAGATATGAAATCTATGATTCAGAATAGCTATATATATTCTTCATTTCCTATAATTACACCACCAAACACAGTATTAACTTCTCATAAAGCCAAACACAATAAAAGAATACTTACATAAAGGGCTTTTTATCTTCATTTCCATAGATAACTCTATTATCTATCTACAAAGAAAGAAATAAGAAAAATTAAACTCACCTTTAAACATATATCAACATTCTGCATCTTTGACACAAATCCCATTTTTCATAATCTCATTATACCAATCAAGGAAGTTACTGAAACCCCCAAAGAAAAAGCTGGCTTTTGTTTTTGTTCTTTTTGTTTCTTTCAATGGTTTTTCAAGACTGAAGCCAACAAAGAGTAAAGGAAAGTTTTGCTTGAAAACTACGATCTGAATGAGAAATAGAGAAAACCCAGATCAGATAATACGGTGTAAGTTAAAAAGGAAACATCATCGAAAGCACAATGAGTTTTCAAGAGAGCTAAGCGAATGAGCAGAGAGGCAAGGTTGAGAAAGCGAAGAGAAATGGTCAGAGAAGAGAAGTGTTAAAAAGACTTTTCTTTTGTTTAGTGTGATTTAGAAGAGTTTTAGTTCTGGTATTAGAATTAAGCTAGGTTGATTAAAGTGAGATAGAAAATAATAATAAAAATTATTATAATTATAATTATGATTAAAAAATTTAATAAAAATTTTATGTTAAATTAATTTCATTAAAATTAATATTTAAATTTAATTGACATATAAATTTATTCGGTTAAATTCAAATGAGCAACTTAGAAAAATTATTTTGTAGAGTAAAAACTAAAGTAGAAAAAAGCAACAGACTTTACTTACTGTCAAGAACAATTTCTGTACCCTTTTGATCACCGTCCCAACTTATGAATGTGGGTTTTGGGTTGCTTTGACTCACACGTGTACGTTGATTGTGGCATAACGTAAGTAGAATCTTAGTACACAGGATTTTCCATAGTTGGATACAGATTCTGTGAGCTGAGACTTGGTTTCAATCATACGCGCAGTTAAGGGCGTGTTCAATTTCAAAGGTAAATATATGGGCGCGTGGATATGACCTCTTTGGGCTGTGTATTTAGGTTAGAAGCTTGGCTTTCTCCTTTCTTTCATCGCATACATTTGGTTTTAAAACTGGCTCCTCATTTATCAGCTTATCTGGTTTGCATATATTTGGTGCCCAGGGTAGGCATGTATCCATTGACATGACCCAAAATCTCCGTCTTTTAAAAGGTAGAGCGTAATTTGTGGATTGTTTATTTGTTTTGAGGGCATAATCGTCATTGAAGGATATTGAAAAATCCAAAAAAATTAGAGTTCCCCACATGGAATGATATATCACAATATGCCGTATAAATGGATGAAATGGATCTGTCTTTTGTGGTTGAATGGTGTTTTTCACACTTCATTACAAGACAAAATAGGTTTTTACTAACAAATTATTATTATTGGTGGGTGAAAAATGGAGGGATAGTTTGGGGTTAGAGATTTTATGTTGTTTACTTTCAAGGTCCAACTATGTGTAGTACTCCTTGTTGAGGTGACGGAAGTTGGAACTGTTGGACACTTGGAGTTGATAAATTACCTCAAATTCAAATAAAATACCTGTGAGCAGAACAGAGAAAAAAAGAAAATATTTTTTTATTCATTAATAAAAATGTTACACAGATTAAATAGATTTAGATTAAAATTTAAAATGTTGTTTAAGCATAAAACTAGAAATTGAATAATAACTTAATCCATTACAAAATTCAAATATGTTGATATTTAACGGATAAAATTTTATTTTAAAATACTAAATTTTTATATTTCTATATTTCGATATAAGTTACTCTTTCTTAATCATCTAGGATCCAAAATTCCTTTTCATCTCTTAAATCCTCAAATTTTGTAATTAGACTCAAGACAATGTAAATTTTCATTGTTTTATAAGCTCTAAAGTCACAGTGCCGCCATTGATAAGATCCTTGATCTTTTCTTTCAACTACTTGTATTTTTTAGTTATGACCAGTTGCCCTTAAGTGAAAATTGATTTTCCATTTGGATAATATCTATTTGTCAACGAATTTGGGTTTGTTTTCAAAGGCATAGAAGTAAGGTACCGATTTTCTACTAACAAAGGCAAAAGATCATAAATGGGGATAAAGAGTTTCTCTTGACTATTTTTTTATCTATTTGGCTTTTTCTTGGTTGGGTAATAGATCTAAATGCAAGGATTGAATCATGAGCAATTATTCGAGGCTGGAGGTTAGCTTGAAAATCGACTCAGCATAGGTAAAGATTTGATAAGGCATTGATTATGACAGGATAATAAGGGTGGTAGACTGAGTAAGGATAATGTGGGGAAAATATTTACCTTGTTGCCCCCCATGGGTTACAGTTTGTACAGCTCCTTTATTGGATGTCCTATCTCCTTTCACCTCTTCAGAATCAAGCTTTTCACTATTTGTCGTATTCTCTATTATCTCTTCAAAAATTACCATATCTATAAAATTTTTCATGACATTTCCAATCATTTTATCATAATAAGGTGTTCGAAGAGTGTTAACAAGCAAGACAATGATTTCGTTCTCTGTAAGGGGCGGTTGAACCTAAACTACCACATTTTTCCACCTTTGAACATATTTTTTAAAGCTTTTAATGGCTGTTTCCTCCATATTATGCAAAGACAAATGATTTGGTGCTAAATCTATGATATGCTTGTATTGTGCGATAAAGGCCCTAACTAGCTCTTTTCACAAATAGATCCGACTTCTATCCAGTTAAACATATCATTTTGTGATAGATTTTGTGAGACTATCTTGAAAGACATGAATTAATAGTTTATCATCATAGGCATGAACAACCATCTTCCGACAATACATGGTGACATGTGTCACCAGGTATTTACTTTCATTGTACTTTTCAAATTCTGAGACTTTGAACTTTGAAGGAATGTCCACATTAGGCACCAAGCATAATCCAATTGCATCAATTGATCCATAAATATCCATCCCCTTGATGGACTATAGTCTTTCTTCTATAAGTTTCATTTTGTACTAGGACTCTAGGTCATATCTTACTTTTATCGTACTTGTTTTGAGCCTTTCTTGTTTCGTTAAGTCATCCAAATCAGGGATGACTTCATTCTTGTGGCTGAAACAACATGCCCTAAAAATTGAGTAGGTCCATGCGTTGTCAGCATGACAATGTAAGTAGATGGATATTCTCCAACAAAGGGCATAGATTACATTTGTACTACTCGAGAATTCTGAACTTGACGTGAGGTGAAACCTGGTGGACATGAGGGGTCATTATCATAATATTGCTATCGGTATCCTTTTTGGGTAGCTTATTTCTTCACTAATTCCTTCATTTTGCCTATTTTTCTCATAATTTCCATAATCATATTAAGTTGTTCTTTTATTTCATCATGTGCTTTCTAGATCTCATCTATCCTATTGGTCCATTCTTTTTTCATAATCCTAACTCTAAGTATTGCACAAATGGTGGACAAGTTGATTTGAAACCTTAGATGGTTAAGCTATCATCGGACCTTTTTATTACCACAATTTCAAAATTAAGCTCTTGTTTCATTTATTTACTTATGCCATGATAAAAAGAGTTTTTTTTTTATAAATTTTTCATGACCCCAAAAATTGGGAAAACTTAATACTCTTTTTTTTTATTACAAAATCCTTTTAGCGTGTAAACTTAAAAAAAAAAATGTTATTTACAAATGTATAATTGATGCATGATATAAAATGGATGCAACAATGATTTTATGCATGAAAGTGTACGGTGAAGCAAGATAAATTTTCATGTATACATGATCTTAAAAATAGTTCTATAAACAATGAATTTTTATATATACATGATAAAATAAAAAAATCTTAGTAAATTATAATCCTCTTTTTTTTTTTCACTGAACCACCTTTTTTTTTTCAAGAATTTTTTTCAAAAAAAATTATCCTTTTTTTTTATTTTCTGTTTTGGATAAATAAATGACAAATCACAAAAAAATAATTCTACGCATTTTTGGACTTTAACATTTTTTCTTTTTATTTGGAGGAAAAATCTAAAAACAAATCTTTTCTAGAAAAAATAAAAGTTTATCATTTTTTTAGGAAAAAAAAAACAAATTTTTTACAACTTTTTTATTTAAACTGCAAAATATTTAAAAAAAAACCATGAGAGATACAAAAATTTAGATAAACATATAATAATTTAAATTAAGCAAAAATAAAAATAAAAGGCTTTTTTTTGTGAAATTTATGTTTAAATTTTGGTAGTAATATATAACCTTTTTATTATTCATAAATAAAAAGGATTTTCTTCACACGTCATAATTCAGATATTTTCTACAAAAGAATTTGATATAACTTTACCCTAGACTAGGCTTTTAAGGTTCACTATATGCCAGGTTTATTTTTTATATATCTAAAAGTTCTCAAATTATTCATTATATTATTGTCCATTATAGACTAGTAACACACCCTGATCATCACCTATGATAAGCTATGAACAGAAATAATTTAATTTGAATATAAGTATTTTATTTACCATTACGGAGGTTATCACTTCACTAGAGTATAAGTACTTTGCTTATTCCTATAAGAGACAAAGCCCATGTATAAAGTTCATGTATAAAGTACAATGTATCATCATATGTGCAAGTACCTCTTAATTTATTGAGGGTAATATATACAATAAATAAATAAATAATGAACAAGTGGTAAAATTAAAAATGCAATGCAAGTGATTTATTGTTATTATTATTATTGTTGTTATTATTGTTGTTGTCATCGTCATTTAAAAAATAAAATTAAAATAAAGTTAAATACCAATTATGATCGTTAAATCAAAATTAAGAATAACACATAATTAATTTTTAGCTTGACTCTAAAAAAAATGAATCTTCAGTAGAGTTGTCAAGCTATTATAATGATTTTGAGACCGCTAAAGGAATTTAAAAACATAAAGAATTATCACCAATTTTTTTTAGCTACGTGTAATTAACCACCTATTAAAATTTACCTTCTTAATAAAAATTTAAAATTAATTAAAATTTATTAAAAATATAATTTTTTGATTTGTAAAAATAATTTAAGTTCAAAAGTCGATTACGCATAAAAAAAAATTAACACTCTTACAGCACCTGTTAAAAAATGATATTAATTAATTATGTGTTATCATTTAATTTAACAAAAATATCTTAATTTTGATATTTAAAAAATAATTTCCTTAGCTATCTTTATTAATTTATTTTTATCTCCACTTTTGTTATTTCACCCATTTTTCTTTTTTATTACTTTGTTTTTTTTTAAAAAATTAATCCATGTTATTTAAGAAAAATAAATTAAAACATTGTTATAAAAAAACTCTTAAAATATTTTAATATGTTGATAACATTAAAAAAAATTTTCACTTAAAAATTTTTTAATAATCACTAATCGTATTTTATTAAATCACGTTCTCAAAAACTCATATCTATTTTTAAAAAATAAAAATATGTGTACAATAAAAATGATAAAATATTAATACACATGTTTTAATTTTTCCAAAAAATTATTGGTTTTCTTACACACATATTTATGGAAGAAAAAAAAATTTATTTTATTAAAAAATTTTATAAATACTCTTATATATTAATAACATTTAAAAATAATTTTTTACCTAAAATTTTTTTAAATATTACTACTCTGATTATCTTAAAACTTCATTGTCGAATAAAAATTCTTTTTCATCATTTTTTATTATTTTTATTTGTTTTTTCACCCTAAAAATTTTAGACTAATACAATTATCTATTAATAAATTTATTTTCTATACATACATATTTGCAAGTATTAAAATAAATAAATACAAAGCATAACTAAATAAAAAAAAAAAAACCCAATAAAGATACAGGCTTTAGACTCAAATTAGTTGAACTTGCCCTACCAAATTGTCTAGACCTAAATTAGATGAACTTCACCTGGTACAACTCCAAGCTTGAAATAAACAACTAAATGCAATCCATGTGATTTTCTTTCACTTGTCTTTTCCACTCGTTAATTCAACTTTCATTTTTGACTTTTCACACTTTCTTCTTTCTCTTTTTTTTTTTTTTTCTTAACCTAAACTATACCACCTGTAACTCCCCTCCAAACTTCCCTTCTCTTTTTATGGCGGGTTCTCTTGTCTTCTTCTTTTTTTTCTCCTCCTCTTGTTTTTTCTTTTCTCTTCCCCTTCCTTTCCACACTCTCTTCTTTTCCACGCCGAAAGGATTTTTTTTCTTCAATCGTTCACCCCCTACACGGTTCACCAAAATTTTTTGATTGATTTTTTTGTTGCTTCTGCAGGGTTTCACACCAGTCAATGAGGACTATGTTTTTTTTTTTGTTGATTTTTGGAAAACAATAAGGGAGTTTTTGGCTTGGGGATGTTTGAGAAATTGTTGATTTTTTTAGATTTGGCAATAGTGGTTGACGGTGGAAGCTATGTGGTAATTGGAGATGGGCTTCAGTGGTAGGGGATTAGCATTGGCTGTGGGTTTTTTTTTTTTTTTTTTGTTTCACAAAGGGGTTAGGTTGGCGGTCAATGAGTGGGATCTCAACTGGGGTTCTTTTGGTGGTGAGCTATCTGTAATGGAGATGTGGAGGATGGTTTTCTCAAGCTCTTGGCAGTGGTTAGGACTGGTGATGGGGTTCGATTATAGAAGTCGAATGGGATGGTTGCTTTGGTTTTTCTTGTATGTTGTTATCTGTTGGTAGTCTGAAATTGACCCCCCTTAGCTAATTTCAACTGGGTTTTATAACCTTTTCAGCTTTTAGATTCAGACAGATATCTGGTGGATAAGATGGAGGATTGTGGGTAAGGTGGAGTGCTAATGGTAACTAAATTTTAGCTACAGATGGTGGCGATAAGGTGGCTTGCAGGGTAGGGTGGCCTAGCAAAGCTAAGGGGCTAGGCAATGCCGTGCACGACACTTGCCCCATTTCTATCTGTTTCTTTTATTTTTTATTTAATTTAATTATTTTTTACATTAATCAATATTAAATTGACCTGATAAAAATTTAAGAATAAACCTCAAAGCCGAATTAATTTCAAATATGAAATTATTAAGGTAGGGTGGCCTAGCAAAGCTAAGGGGCTAGGCAATGCCGTGCACGACACTTGCCCCATTTCTATCCGTTTCTTTTATTTTTTTATTTAATTTAATTATTTTTTAAATTAATCAATATTAAATTGACCTGATAAAAATTTAAGAATAAACCTCAAAATCGAATTAATTTCAAATATGAAATTATTAACCCAAATAAAAATTAGTGTCTACATTAATTATATTATAAATTTTTTTAAAAACATGTTTAGCATTTAATTTTCTTTAAGTAAATAAACTCAACAAATGTGTGTGGGATCATCATTAAAGTTATGAATCACGTTTTTTTTTTTTAGAAATCGTTGGTGTTCTACGTAGATCCTACGTATCATTATGAACAATAGCAAAAGGCTTAGAAAACTTATAAGGTTGATCATAAAAATGTACAAGATGATGCTTAGTAATTTAAAAAATATCATATTAAAAAAAAAGATGAATTTTTATTCTTGATATATTTGGAAACAAATACTCAAAATACTGAAAGTTAGGATGACCTAATTTAAAATGTTGTAACATTATGTCATTATTACTAAAATCGTAGATTGGCCCAAGACGAGTCATTTAAGCTCGTCCATACAAGGAACTTTCATCTTTAAAATAATAAAATTCATCATTTTTTTTAGTATTATCAATCATTTTTTTTGAGTCTATTTCTTAAAATTCATAATGAGTTAAGAAGAAATTAACATAACATTTTAAATCATAAGTTAATTTGCTGATGGATAATAAATTACAAGATATTAAGAACGTAAAGAACATTATGCAAAATAAAAGATTTTAGCTATTGATCTTTTTTCCAGCAATTGTTGAACAAGAACCATCAATAGTTTTAATCTTTTGATTTCCTACACATAGCTATAAGAAGAAAATATTATAACAGCTTGTCATTTGGTCCATTGTACCAAAATCGATGATTGATGGGCAATTAGTATTGGAGAACACGTTAAAAGCAACAATTTAAAGATAATAACCTTTTTAAGCTAAGGAAAATAAGGAAAACACATTGTTTAAGAGTTGTGTGGATTGAACTAGTTTATACAATTTGTCTAATTGTTTTTTACTGAAAAAATATATCTCTATAGTTCCTATTAAACCATTCGGATTAGCTTTCTCCTCGACACCTATTTGAAAAACTTTTGATTCACGTTCGGATGATCTTAGATTCCAATTTTGTGGTTTCCAATGTAGTTCCCAACATGTATCTTTTGCATGCCATGGCTTGTGATAATGATTGTACCACACTTTCTTGCCTCTTCTACTTTTTCATGGCTGTCCAAATTGAGCATAAGAACTGGTTTTAATGACGAGAGCAGAAACTTCAATGGCAAGTTGGTTATTCTCTCCCAACATCAACTTTTGTCGGTTTTCTTCTCTTTTTACTTTAGCAACCACTTCACGAAGAGTATATAATGGTTTCCTGCCAAGGATTCGACTTCTAACCTCATCCATGTTATTTTTTAGCTTTGCCAGAAACACATACACTCTATCATTTTCAATCCTCTTTATATATCTTAGACTATCATTTATACATTCTAAATCTTTTTTATAACATAAATCCAGCTCTTGCTACAATGTTTTCATCTCATTGTAATACTTTATCACCTCTTGATCTCATCATTTAAAATGCCACAATTTAGTTTTAAACTCAAAAATCTAAAATGAGTTTTCTAAATTTGAGCACGTCTAATGAATTGTTCCTCGTACTTCTTTCATAGGTGGCAAAAATAGGTAGGTTTTTTCAGCTGCTGACTCCATAAAATTGACGAGCCTTGTAATTACTAATGAATTCTCAGATCTCTATATCTTCAATGTTGGACCATTCTCTGTTGGTGTTTTCATCTCATCTATCAGATGGCCAAGCTGTCCCTTTCCATTAATCATGATCTTGATTGATTGTGTCCATTCTAAATAATTTTTATCTTTCAATTTGTGAATAATCAATTGAATAAATGGATTTTTTAAATCTATTAAGATTGACGATATAAACTGACAAAAAACTTCCATTAACAATACTTGCTGATGTTGTTTCATTTTGCTACAATCATGATTATTTTGACCATTATGATTTTTCAATGAAATGCCTATGCTCTGATATGCTGTAAGCATAACAGAAGAGAAATGAAAATAATTTCTTATTCATTAATATGGAAGTTACAAGGATTACATAGATGTAGACTATAATTCAAATTTTAAATTTCTATTTAAACACAAAACTAATAATTGAATAACAATCTAATTAACTAATAATTCAAATATTTTAATATTTAATAGATAAACTTTCATACTAAAAGACTAAATCCTGATATTTCTACAATACTAGTAATTAACATGATTATTATATAAGCAGAGTTGAGGCTTAATTTGCTGTTTAATCAACTCACCAGGAGAAATACCAAATTCAACTTGATTATATAAAAGTAGTTGGTTTAGTCTTTGTATGGTCGTGAAAAGTGAAAAACCCAGTGTCTCAAGAAATTCAAAAAGAGGAAACCCTTTTGACAAATTAATGTCATTTCATTGTGCCACTCCCAAGTCCCAACAACAATTGCCTAACCCTTTTTTGCTTATCAGTAATCTGGTAGAAGGGAAACACAAATACAATAAGCTAAAGATCAGAATTACAACCAAACCTTTTTGGATGCGTTTGCTTCAACTTTCATTAATGTTACTCTGCTATATATTTTGAAAAAGAAATGGTTTATATGTGGCACATGGATAAAAAAAAAAAAGCAAATGAAAAAATTTGGCTGGTTTTTCAAGCCTATATACTTAAGAAGATTACATTTTTAATGTAACGTGAAGGAAAGCAGAAATCAACAATTAAAGTACAGATTTCCCATATTTTGCAAATTGCATGCCAATTTTCCAGTGGTACATCGTCTTCACTTGCAGGAAAACTCAAAACGTTGTTGCCATTATACATTTTCCATTGCAGGATCCTGCAATAAGATTAGTTTTGGATACATATGATGTATTCCATTTCAGTTTTTCCATCGCAGAACTCAGAATCCTGGTACTTCCACATTCCGGCATTCATCCCTTCCTGCAAATCGAATCTAGTTCACAGCAAGGCAATTTACTTGCACCACATGGAACACAAAATCAACAATTAACTCTGATGAAATATTTATTTTGAAAAAGCTCTTGCCCGGGTTGAAACTACGTGAGGATGGGAAATTCAAAAGGAGCCTATAAATTAAGAACTTCATTACGTATCACTTTCAATTCCAAGAAAATAAATCAATTAGACAAATTGTGTTGATCTTAACTAAAACTAAAACAAGAAACCAGGTAGGGGATAATAAAGGAATGAAGACTATCATTAATCTCTCCTATATCAGAACTTCCGATCTCATCTTGTTCAGATGTGCTGTGTGCAACACCTACTCTGGCCAAGTTGGTTTAAGATAATATTTAAATTGTTGGTTTAAGGTTATTATCTTGAACTGCAAAGGCCAAACTTTTTGGTAAATTATCATATGTATAAAACAAATAATCACATTAAGAAAGCAAGCATAAATGGAGATTCAATATCACCAAAATAGCCTGGTACTTCATTACTGTTTGCCAATATAATTTGCGTACCCACCCAATATAATATGGGTACCCACCCATTCCCATGGGTGTAGGTGGTGGGATTCCTTGTGGATCCTTCTTTGCAGCAAGTGGTTTATAAGGAATGGGCGGTTGGATTGGGTATGGTGCAGGTCCTGCAGCACTACTAGAGTATGGAGAAACTGGTTATGATGCTATAGTTTGAGGATAAGTGTAGCCAGTGGAGGCGGCACTGAGATGCGCTTCCCCATCTGTGGATAGCCAGGTGCCATAGGCAGGGCAAAGGCAAGAGGAACCAAATCTGCTGCAGGTAATTGTGTTTGTACATGTTTGCCCTTGTGGGCATCAGCAAGCTTCACAATGGTAGTTCTCCCTCCCAAAAAAAACAAAAACTATCAAGCAATTTCTCTATAGATCTTCAAGATAGCAATAGAGGCATTAATATCATTTTATTATATATTACAAATGGTTGGAATTATAATAATTTTGATTTTAGGGAGAATCACTCTCCACTATATCAACCTGCATCTATAAACTAATTGTGTCATCCTCTTTAAATTCTATCACTTGTATCATAGTTGTTACTGGATTTAGAAGCAACAGTTGATGTACTAACAGCATCCTTGGTTAATATGCCATTTTTAAGCAGCAGATTTTGTCAACACAAAGAAAAATTGATTTGCAAGTCAAGGCACTTTCTTCTCCAAAGGTCAGATATCAAGCAAGCTATACCGCACAGGTAGTGGAATTGTCCACTTATCCCAAGGATCTTTTGTGGATCATCTATGGCCTTCTTCGCAGCCTCCACTGTCTCGTATGTAACAAAACCAAACCCACTGCATGTGAAAGGAAAATGATAGCAATTCTTAACATGTACCAAGTACGTACAAAATAAATGAATTAATATAACTACAAAGAAACATCCTCAATAAAGAAGGTATGCACGGTCATTCATTTGTATCTTTGTCATGTGCAACTGAAGCTTCCTCAATCTCACCATGCCCTCCAAAATAATTCAGAAGCATCTCACTCGTGACCTCTGGTGATAAGCCCCCAATTTAGAGCTTCCTTTGAGCTATGTCAGTGTGGTACTTGCGCCACTTAACCCCTCACAAGCTAGATTACATACAGCCATCCGACCCTGAATTCAAACCATTCAAGAAAATAAAGAATTACTGAAAAAATGTAAATAAACAGCCATGCGCATATCAAAGGGAAGAATGCATTTTGCGTATATAATGATACATCAGCCAACTCCTTAATTATATACTATGTGCATAATCTGGAGTTGCAAGTGTGCATGACATAAAATAAGCTTTCCATATTTGGTATAGATAATATCAAGAGAAAGAGAGCAAGAGAGAAATACTGTCGATGTTGATAATAATGATATTCAATATATGATCATCTGTCTTATCTTACAAGTTACAACCATGTTACCACGGGAAATTACATAATGCAACAACTCAGGAAATACAATCAAAATTGCATGACAATCATCAACTCCATGTCAACAAAAGATTACAAAACTCAAACCCAAATACATGCTGCCCAAAGGCCCGAAACTATGTTCTTCATTTATACCAGTGTTTTTTAACTATTACTGCAGGTATTCCACCTCTCAAGGTCATGTTCAACATTGGTCCAGAATGTGTTTTTGGTCCTTCTATTTTCCCTCTCTCAGTATTTAGCTTCACATTGGACTAATATATAACTCCACATGCGAAGACCATCATGGCAACACATATCTTTCCAACTCCACAGATTAGACATAGGGATGTACATTAAACTATGGTATTACGTTCTGATAGCAGCCGAAATGAGGCTATTTTATGCACATGCATTCAGGGAATTGAAATTCACTTATCTCATTCTGCATCACTTATAATACATGTCCCAGCATTAGTCTTTGATCAGATTCATGTTAATAGAAGAGTCTAATCAAATTGATTCTATTAATGGGTGATTCCTATTGTCCATCTGTTTATCAAATGAATGATTCTAAGGAGAGAGAGAGAGAGAGAGAGAGAGAGAGGTAAGTGGCGAATCTCAAAAGGAGAAAAGGATTGAGATGGCACACGTCTCATCCTAGGAAAAAGGAAATAAAAAAAAAAAGAAGGAAAAAAGATGAGATCAGAAGCGTGTCTTTACAAAGAAGAGCCTAGCATTCAAAAGACTGAAAAGTAGCTATTGCTTATATCAATCAGTTTGCTGGGTGCTCTAAGTGCGCTATGCGCTGACTCCATGTGTTTGAAAGTAAAGACAACATAGCGACTAGATTTTCCTGTGGCTTTGTCAGAGATGAAAGCCCCTTCTTCTATTTCTCCATGCATTTGAAAGGCCTAGACCAAAAATTAGGCTCAATCCATTCAGTTAAAATAGATCTGAGTTCAGGTCCTCTAAAAGTTCATAATAATAATAATAATAATAAAGAGAGACATAGATTCTGTGAAAATTTAACCCAGAACTCTATATCACATGGGACAATCATCAGTATCATGGAAAACACAAACAGCAATCAGCAATGCACTCACAGCACACAAAGTTTCTGAAGTGGTATTCCAGGCTAAAGCCACGAACAAAAAGCTTTCGACATACAGGATCTGAACTGGCATTACTTCTAATTTCTTCAGCAATTGGAGGATATTGGGACCCTCTTTATGCGGCAACATGCAAATAAACACACGCTCACAGAGTCAATCACACAGCATACAATTTCAAGCAACAGTCAAATAGCACCCATCCACTTTACACAAGCATCACACTCTTGCACACAATATGAACTAAATAGACAGAGGAGATTCTAAGCCACTATAGCCTTTAATTCTTTAAATACCATCACTCTTATTTCATATGTTTAAAACTATTATTTCAAGGTATTATTCACAGTTTTAAAGATTTAACCAACTTGTTGGTGAATATTTATTGGCATAAAAGCTAGATGACTCCAAAGTAACAAATTTTGAAAACTTTTCTTTACATGATTAGCGAAGTATACAAAACACTCCTGCCCCTTCATATTCATTTAATCTTTTATGAAAGCAAAATCACACTTGCATTGTGACATATGCATTAAACAATGCCTCTTTAACATTTTTCATTTCACTCATTGAACTAATGAACGTCTATTAATCTACTATTTTCTACAGCATACAGAGCAGGGGTGACACAGTTTGTTGGATATATACAGTAGGTTTAACTCTCTTTTTCTACCTTCAAAACTACCTAATACATGAATGATAGGCAAACTAAAAACTTGGTTTAACATTTACTCTGATTCAAGATGTAAAAGAATATAAATCAAGACCCTTCTCCAGCTAAAAAATGACATCAAGTTCTTTGTAAAAAGGCCATATTTTCTTACTAAGAGCATCTACAATAGGAACCAAACCAGGGGAAAAAGAATAACAATAGGGCTCTTGATATCAAAAGCCAATATAGAAACATCCTAGAATTATGTGTCAAACTCTAAAACCTTAAACGGACCAAGCCAACTCTCGGAAGACCATGAAAAATTGATTCTTTAAAGGACAGAAATGAAAGCCCAGAAATCCTCTTTGGCAATAAAATAAAAGAAATTGAGGTAATTAAAAAAAGTGAACATACAGTCTAGAGAGAAGATCGACGCGCTGGGGTTTAGCAAGAGGGTCAAACGAAGAACGTTGCTCTTCTTGAGTTGATAACTCTCCGTTGTTTCCCATCTCTTCCATTTTTCTCTTCTTCAAACCATTTTATTTTGCTTTCTTTTTTGGGTTTGTTTCTCCCTGAAAAAATGGATTCCTTCATTCCGACCTTACGAGGTTTTTAAGCTCATGAATTTTATATTGATTGTATATCAGAGTTTATTAAGATGTAAAAATTTACATTTTTTTTATTTGTGAGATATTTTTAAGATATTTTTATGAGATAAAATTATGAAATTAACGGGTTAAAGCGGATAATGCTTGATAAGCTAACGTGAATCGTGTCAATGAACGGGTGTTGTATTATCTATTGTGGGCAATATTACATATAAAGCCTTGTAGTTTAAATTATGTTACAATATTCACCTTAAATAATTTTTATTTCAATTGAACCCCAAAGTTTTAATTATGTCACTTAGCTATATTCAATTATGTTAAATATTAATTTTATTTATAAATTGTCAAAATAAAAGATAATTTATGATTTAAAAGGAACCTAAGTCTATTTTTTATATAAAAAGTTATTCTTTCACAAGTCATAAATATTTGAACCCCATTTAAAATTGATTATTTTATTATTATACTTGATTTCACTTTTCAAATTTTGATACGAAATAATAATCGATTAATAATTAAGAATAAAATAAGATTGAAATAATCAATAAATTTTAATATAATTATTCTATATTAGATTGATGCCTTCACTTCGTCGAAAATTTTGTAAAAATATTTATAAATAATTTTATTTAATTAATTTTAAATATAATTTTAAATTATATTGTATTAAATAAAATTTATTTAATAATTTTTATTAATATATATTTAAATATGTGTATTGGTATTGGTATAATCATATTTTATCAATTACGAAAATTAAATATATAACAATTAATTATTTATAAATTACATAATAAAAATGCATTTGAAATGCCAAATCAACCCGCTTTATTATACATTTGAAATGCCAAATTGTTCATGATAAAAGTTCCATATGCAAAAGAGTAAACTATAACATAATGATAAAAAAATCATCATTCGAAATAGTTATAATGGATTCAATAACAAATAAACCATCACTGTTGATAGTAAAACTCTATTGTGATATAAAATATACTTGTACCATTTCACTGACAAAGTTAAAACCTTCAAAACTAATGAGAGATCTTGCCAACAAATATCTAGTAATCACCTGAATAATATGTAATAGTAAAATATATAAGATATTAGTAAACTATGAAACTCAGTTAGAACCTAAAATTGAAGTCAAGGATTAGCTAAGCTTAAATCAATACAATCAAATCGATTGCCTAGCACAAACAAATGCAATGCAACCATAAGTTGCAAACACGATGACAACAACAAAATTTGAAATTAGCCTACAAAGCATAAGCAAAAAAAAAAAAAAAAAAAGTTTAGATCAACTTATTGACCCGACATTGCCCGATCTTTTATACTAATTTTTTGTATTTTATTGAATTGATATTTGTTTGAATTAAAAGTTAGAGTGATATGTGCAATTAATAAGATTAAATTACAGATAAATAAGGTCAAAATGGGCCATAGGTCCATGTACTCTTCAATTTTTAAGAATTTAGTCACTATAATATTATTTAAAGGAATTTAGTCTTTGTAGTATTATTTTGAAGGATTTTAGTTCAATCATTAATAATGCATAAGGACTAAATTCCTTAAAAAATAATACTATAGTGACTAAATTTCTTAAAAATAATATTACAAAGACTAAATTTCTGTAAAGAATACTATATGGACTAAATTCCATAGGCCTATGGTACATTTTAATCAATAAATAAAATCAAACGAAAAACTCCCAAAACTACAAATTAATAAAACTAAAAATAAATAAAATACATGGTCCAGGGTGCATGGAAGAAGAAATATTCTTTTGTGTTTACACTACAAATTTAAAAAAATAATAATAAAAAGTTGAAGATAATATATAGAATTAAAATGGAAGAAGAAAGAACAGAAAATATCTCTAATAGCCAAGACCCTCGAGTATTTGAGAAACAAACTCCAAAACTTGATTGGTTCCATATTAGTTAAAAAATATGCTTGCCAAATCACCGTATAACCACTATATCAAGCAAGGAATTGATTTTAGCAACAAAATATAAAAACCAATCTCTTGATTTGTTAGCTTAGTCAACCAAATACATTACAAGGCAATAGGTAAAAAGAAAAATTTTGAAGGATTACCTCAAAAGAACCAAATACTTGTGTTGTAAAAGTATCTTTAGAAAATTTTAGCATATAGTAAATGGATATTTTTACATTATAACTTGTAAGCTTAAAAATTCTCTCTTTATTTGATAGCCTATTTAAAGCTATAAGTAAACACCCTATATGACACATGTAAATAATCAAAGTAAATTTATCATTTTTGGTCACCTCCATTTGAGAACACTTACAGATTGAAAAAAGTAGTAAGCAATTAAAAAAGTACCTGCTTGTAACTTTTTTGGCAATTTCTCCACCAAATGCTAAAGCTCTTTTGAAACAAATATGATCTCAATTGCATTTAGGAGTGGTCCTCTAGTAGAATCATTAGTCTTGGAAAAGATGAATGATAGAATGAAATTTACAGTAACATTATTGTAGTTGGGTTCATAAAGTATGTAGTTCCCATTGGCATTCTCAACTATATTTACCACAGCATTGTTATAATAAGGTATGTAAGACTTTCGCATTCTGTATTTTCGAGTTTCATTTGGAGCAAAGTCTTCAATTTTTCCAAAGTATGCATAAGCTTGAGCATTGGCAAGGAAACCTTTTAGGTTCAATTTGTAGTTGCGCACTCCTTCAATGCCAACGACTGCTGTTTGCATTACTTTAACAGGTGGACATTCTCTAGTCCTTATATCAATGTTCTTGATGTCCCTATTTTTTATGTTCTAATAGCCACTTCCATAAGTAAATTTTGTCTCCTATCAAGATCAGATTCCCAAATTCTGTCATAAGGATCATGTAGGTACTTGTAAATGCAAAGTCTCTCTCTATACATTAGCACTAATGCTATCAAATGACTCTATATATTTGCAATAAAACCAGCCATGATGCAAATAAGTTTAACATGCTAAAATTGAATAGCACCAATTCATTTTGTTTAGCCTGAATATCTAACTATTTCTTTTGTTTTTACTGCCTATCTTGCATTAAGAATCTGCAAACCAAAACTAAAAATGTTTCTCAATAAACATTTTTCATATACCAAGGTAGCGGATAGTTACCTCATTACATCCTTAGTTAAAGTATCAAAGTTCACTCTAGTTGTAACGTTTAAGAAGAAATTATCCTTATAAATTGTGGCATACATAGTAAGATTCAAAAGAGGAAGCTCAAGGCCTCTAATAACACCACTGAAAGCCATCGAGATTAAAAGTGTGAATAAATTAAAACAACATAAACAATTCCAGTAAATAAACAAAGTCATACAACTAACTCATTTCAATTAACATAAACAAAGAATTTAACCTTACCACTCCATGTTTATGCACTATGGTATCAGCATTTGAGGCATCCTTGATTCCAAGCTAGCCCTTTGATCTTGCCTCTTCATCTTTTATGTTATTTTAAAAAAAATCAATTTAATTTTTGCAAGCTTTAATAAAAACAATAACCAACACTAAATTGACTCAGTAACATTGGATGTAAACATACTAATTCCCACAATCATTAATCTTCATTTAACCTAAAATCAAACCTTTTTCTTAAGAATCAAAAGCAGCCAACAACTAAATGCAATCAAACATTTATTCTTAGGAGTTAACTACTACAAACTCTAAAATCTAATTAGTTCCATTTGGCTTGACAAGCAGAAAACTAAAATGCATATATAACTAATCATCAAAGTTCACATCTTTTCATTTTGTACAATTCAATAAAGAACGCGAAAACACAAAAAATAGCTACAAATTCTTAAACCTTTAAATATATATAAAAAGAAACAACCTTTTCCAAATCAAATGCATTGCTTCCATTGAGTTAGATCTGTCAAAGTTACAATCCAACCATAATGTCAAACTTGGCCTAATAATCAAACTAAAGAATAATTGATAGTTTTTGTCAGTAAAGAACAATATAATATAGGAAATTAAAGCATGTAATATTACTTCATGTTCAATGCTGTCTCTCTTTTACTCAATTGTTTAGTGAACATCCAAGTAATTTTTTTGATGTTTCAACATAAATTGATCCAAAGCTTCTATATTCTTTAACCAATTACAAAACAAAGAAGAAATCAAAAATAAAAATTTATTCTTTCAAAACAAGATCAAAATTTTGGAAAATTTTTACAATTACCATTTTGAGTGCAAATTTAGTAAACGACATTGTTTGTCGTGGTTTATGGATTATGAAAGATGCCATAATTATTGCCAATTTAGATTGTAAAAACAAAATACAAAAATTAGAATCTAACAAATTTTAGAATTAAAGAGAAATTATAAGATAAAATGAATTATTTAGAAAATGAGAATACTAAAAATTAAAAAAAAATGAAAATGAAAATTTTACCTCGTTGTAACTTGATGAAATTGCGGTGAGCTAAACAACATCTTTGAAATCTTGAGTTCGATCTCTGAATCTTGACATGTTTGTGATTTTCAACTGCATTTTTATAATTTCATTGAAATTTTCCATCCTATCATCAACATGTACCACATAAACAAAATAAACATCATAATATCAATATATAAAGAGTCATAATTAAGATATATTTATATTCTTAGATCTGTTACTTATGTACCTAGAAAAAAACAGCCATTTTGGCTTTTCTCACCTATTCTTGATATGAGTTTCCTTACGGCCAAGTCTTAGAGTATCCACTATAAGGGCAATTGCCTTAAAACTAGCCTTTTTAGCTTTTCTCACAAGTTGTGCAACCTTCCTATCTTTGTGTACTTGAACAATATGCAGTAATGACTTACATACAATGATATAAAATGAAATAAAACTTTAAAAGATCATATTTTCAGTATCCTGGTAACATGTGCATCCAGTATAATTCAAAAATAATTTGCAACTTTAGTGATCTGTTGTTCACGGTGCAAAAAGTCGTAAAATGCAAAGCTTGGTTATAGCTTGTATAAACTATCTTTTTAAAGTTATGTTTTAAAATTAGACAATTATATCACAATGTTGAAAAGTTAGATATATAAGTGTAAAAAAAAAAATCTCAAACTCACGTAGAGTTAGAAAGAGCGAATGCCGGGTCTTATTAAAGCAACCTCCTCAACATTATAAGTAGCCCATGAGGATAAAGTCTAAGGGAAAAAAAAAAACAAAGTAGGATTCTGCTGCATGCCAAATGCAAGACACGAACATTAACAACATCAAGAGATATAAATTCAATTTTAAAGTACAAATGAAGGAAAAGTGAGAAGCAAACCATAATTGTTCTTGTAGCTGAAGCTACTCTAGCTATTGCGTATTCTTTTGCATAAATAAACACAGTTTAACATTTAGTACATATTTTATGTGATTCAAAAAGATAATAAAAGTTTTGATGCTGACTCACTAAGGTCTATGAATGAAGATTTATATGATTTTGACATTCAAAGCAATGTCTAACTCAAGTTATTTTGAGTTGTTAAGATAATTGTAAGAGAAAAAAAGATAATAATCAAAATTTTTTTCTTTTTATACCTTTTAAGTAATTCACATGGTTGGAAAAGTCTCACATTGGTTGTTTAAATAAACTTACTTATACCAAAGAACAAACAAGAAATAAAAATGTGTCCATCAAATTGCAAATAGAAATTTTGCTAAAAAACCTATTATTGTCAAGTTTTCACTCACTTGAATAACCCTGTCGTGCAATGTTCTGTTAACTCATGCAATAAGGTAATTCATGTAATATGCAGATATAAGAATAATGATAGAGATTGGTATCCCGATGAACATGTAGTACTCACTTGAAGTTTAACTTCTACAATGTGCTAGCCACTTTTAACTGAAATTGGCTCATTAGCAAGGTAATCTAAAAGCTCTTTAGCCTGGCAAAATTCAAAATCAGGATCAGCATACAGGTAATTCCACATGAGCACTAACATGTAAAAACAAAATTTTCCAAAAAAAAAAAAAAAAATTCAAAACAACATACAAACCTCGCAACAAATATTTTACACAAACTAAAAACCAAAAAAATAAAAAACAAATCTTGTGTCAAGTACAACCTTCCCTGTTTAATTAAATTAAGCAAAACTTAGCATAAATTATTGATGGGTTTCAATATGTATCCAAAAAACCAAACCCAAATGCATGCAAGAAAAACCAAAAAAATAAAAAGAAATTTTATATACAATTCTTCAATCAAAAATCTAAAATAGAATAAAACACATAAATAGCATTAATTATAAACAATTGAATAAATAAATAATACTACTATAAATAACAATCATAGTTGTAGGTGATCATGTTTCATATTAAAATAAGAAAATAAAAACAAATCTTTAGATCTTGAAAACAAAACAAAATTTGCTAACATAGATAAGTGTTTTTCCTTAGCTAATAAAAACAATGAAATCAAATGTTATAATTGTACTTTTTCAAGAAAATCTTGTCCACGATAGACGAAATGTCAAGGAAAAGATTACTCATTCCCAAAAAGATTACTTCATAGGCTATTTTTTTAGGGCTGTTGATGATACTTTGGTGAAAGGAAAAGCAAGACAAAAAAAGGAAGAAGAAGAAGTAGAATGTGAGTATGAGATTTTTAGATCTTGGTTGTTCTAGAATCTTCCCTTTTGATCTCTTTTTTTTTTCTCCATGTTTTTTCTCTTCCCTCAATTACTCTTGTAATTATTTTTAAGTACAATATTGATGTGTATAGTAAATTGGAGAATAGAGGATAACTTTTATCTAATTGTATAGATAATCTTCAAATGATGCATTTTATTTTTAAAAGAGTTACAACTTTCGTTTTTAATTATATAAAAGTATTGTTTGTTTTTGTTTTCTCTCTTAAATTTGAAGTTTTACTTAGAAATGTAAATGAGTTGATGACCCAGTATAATGTTATGCTTGAGCTCAATTTTATTGAAAACTAAGGGTTTGAGTTTGACTCAATTAAAAAAATTCAAGGCTTGAATTTAGCTCAAGTTTGATCCAAGGTTTCTTTTGCTCGAATCCTACTAAAAAATAATCATATTACTCAAACTCAAAATTTATTCTAACAACGAGTTGCTTTAAAATTTTTATTCCTTAACAGAGGTTGTTTGACAACCTAAATAAGATTCTTTTAAGTCATATTATTACCATTGCCATGTTAGATTTTTTTATTTTAAAAAATATTTATGTGTTTTTTTTTTCATATTTCATCTAAAAATCAAGAACCAAATTAATGTATTAAGGATAGACTGTGACATCTCTATCGGATCTAAAGATGACAACGAATTGAAAGCAAGTTTTCGTTCGACTCAACCTTTTAATATTTATATCTAAATTTCATTTGGTATTAAAATATTATTTTTTATATCCAATTCAATTTGTATATTCATAAATTATAATTGATCTGATATGATATTAATTTTTTAATTTTAATTTATTATAATAATTATAAAATATTTTTTAATATAATTATATCTTAATTATACATAAATATAATATTATTTTATGTTAATGCCGTAAATTAAAATAGTAAATGATAATTTTATTAATATAATATATATAAATATAAAATTAAATAAAATAATATATTTTTATATATATCCGGATTGAATTGTATTTAACTTCCGATTTAACCAAAAAAAAAAATCTCAAAACCCTGGCGGCCAAAAGTAAAGAAATTGTTGATGCCTATAATAGGTTCTTTGACGGATTGCTTTGGTTTGTGCTGCGCGACCGTAGATTTGAGCACCCAATTGCAAATTCTGTTTATAAGTTTCTCTTATAATGTCAATTTTCTCATCTGCAGCTAAAGGAGAAATTGAAAAGTAGGTCCATATTCGTGATTACAAAGGATATTGTTTAAAGACTGAACAACCAAGGGCAATTTTTAAATATTTTTATGAATTTTGGAAGTTGGATATCTGACCATAAAGTTCAAAATTTCTTAAAATCTACCATTAAAACATCTGATTTGCTTTGTGGTAAAAGAAAAAAAAAAAATCAATCTGCCGATTTAATATAGACATTGCCTTTCGACTCTCAATTATTGCTTTGGTTCTCGATAGCTAACTTGGAATTTAAGAAGCTGTCGGAAGAAGAAGTTACTGGTCTGGGGATCCCCTTCGCTCTACAGGAACTCAAAAACGTTATTTGGGAGGGAGAGGGGACAAAAACGCCCGACCCTGATAAACTTCAATTTCTTTTAGAAAAGCTTGGAGTGTCTTGAAAGACGACTTGGTGAATTTCTTGACAAGTTTTAAGAAAACAGGCAAGTTAGAGAAGAGGATAAAAGCAGGAGTTTATAGAGCTCAAAACTTTATGGTCTGGTGGTGAAAGGGCTTTGTTCCCTTCGGGTGGTTTGTTTCGCTTGATAGAAGCCTTACTATTCTTGTATGGTTTAGTGATATTATTTAGATCGGACCCCATGCCAATAATATGAGTGCTGGAAGAAGGTTAGATTTCGCAGATTTGGAATTTGGGTTACTACTTGAACAAAGAGAAAAGAAAGAGAAAATACTATGGGGAAGCTCGGAAAAGGAGAGCAAAAACATGAACAGAGTCAAAATTTCAATGTTTGGAGCTGTATGACGTGGCTGAGAAAACAAGTAGAAAAATAAATTTAAAATAATCCATTAAAATATAAAAATTTTAAAGCAACTTATTGTTCGAAAAAACTGCTCAAACTCCACTTAATTGAGTTTCATTAATATCAACGTTGGTAAATAATTCAAAACTTAATTTAAGCTCAAGTTCGAATTAAAATTCAAATGTCAAATAAAACTCATGAATTTCCCCTTCAATTTCTCTTAGCTGGCAAAAGTTAAAAGGCTTCACAAAATTGGGCTAAATCACTGTTATCATTGGACGTTAAATTTGTCTTGTATAAATGTACTTGTAAATGCCAAAGAAAATGTATTTGTTCTGGAAGTAGGCTTTTCCTAGCATAGGCCTCAGAACAGGGGAGGTTCTTCAAGTTCAAAAATGGGCTTAAAGCCTTTATACACTTGAAAGTAAAAAAGAAAAAAAATAGAGGAGTAAATGGGCTAATGGCATTGTCATTATTTTTGGGTATTTTTCCTTTGTGGCTTTGTTTCAACTTTCAAAATTTGTGTGAACGCATGTATAAGTGAATGCGTGTATAAGTTTTCAGCATACATTATTATTGCTTTTATAACAATAATTGACAAAAACGTGTATACTCTTCTTAAAATATGCAAAATGATTTCCATTTTCCTAAATTGCAAAAGCTTAACATGAATTGCTCATGCACTCAAAATTGATCATTGGTGATGTACAAAGCATGATGATTGGTAGTCCCACATTCATGTGCATGAAAACCAACCAAATTCAAAGATGAAAACGATGGGATTTTGGATTATCTCATGCAGAGTTCTCCTTTAAACTTCCCATGTGAAAATGATTGCTGGAATTGATGTCATGAAAAGCTGTCTATGATTAAGGGTGCTTTCTTTCTTCTTTTTTGTTTCTTTCTTGCTTCATCAGTATCATTTCCATACGCATTAAAAAAATGAAATTGCTTATGTATGAACCCTATGGCCATCAAAACTGCTTCGTACTTTTGAATTCCACCTTGCATTGCAAGAAAGAGGTTGATTTGAAGGATCTAAAACACCTCAGCAGAAGAAAAAAAAGGTACGATCCTGTTTTGTTACTAATCAGTACATTTTGCAACCAATCTCCCTGTTCACATTTGCACTGCACGCTATTGTTTTTCTCAAGTATTTCACTGAAACTCTAATATTTTTTTCTAGACATTCTTTTTGTCTAAGAAATTGATACATCCGTTGGTAATTTTTTATAAGACTATATTATAAGTGAAACCAACAAAAAAAATCTTAGATCTGTCGTTGCTTAAAAGATAGGACCGAATATGTTTAAGGTTCAAATTTCAACATTGACGATCATGATTTATTTTTAGGCTGCGAATTACTTCAATTAAAAAAAAAAGGTAAAGTTGCTGATAACTATAACTTTTTCAAGTTAATTTTAAACGAAAAGACTGCAAGATGTATCTGCAGCTAATCAGATCAGTCTTGTTTACTTTAAGGATTGGCTTTAGTTCTCCATCTTCATGTTACTTGGCGAGAGCAAAGCATACTATTTTCTAACTATATATGCTGATCAATGAAAAGGAATTAAGGATATGTAGCTTTCTTTAATTTAATGTATGTTATTCAACTTAATGAACATGATAACTTGAGAAGTTAACATGTTTTAATCATACAGATACAGGTTGGAATAAAACTTTGCATGAAGAAACGAACAAAGAAAAGTAAAAGATACTGCCGTAATTGGGTATAATTTCAAACCTATAGAAAAGGTAAATAATCATAATCACTAAGGACTATTATCAGAAATTCATGGCACTACTCAGAATTAGTGTGAGAAAAGGCTGAGATTGTAACAGATGACTCTAGCTGGCATGGAGATTGCAGAAGCTGGAAGTTGAGTACATGTTTGGCAATGGTGAGACTTCCTGTTCTGCCTCACTGATGTAAAAATGTGCCTATCAAAGTGAAAATAAAGAATGAATCCTTATAAAACCTGTCAAAACTGGGGATTTCGTGTGAGTGACTTGAGAAACATTAGTTTACTGTTTTCTTTTGCTGGCTCTGTATTGAAACTATTTTTGTAATTTTTTTTTCTTTCCTTTTATCTTTTGCCTAATTTTTGGCAGGTTGGTAGTCAGAACTATTCTGGAGCAGGTTTCCTGCTTGAATAAATCCATTAATTATCCAAAATAAATAAATAAATAAATAATCCTTATAAAATTCAAGGCTCCAATGATCAGAACAGAACCTAATCTTGATACAAGTTCAATCCGGTCGCCAGTATTGTAGCCTAATATGTATAGGTTTGGTCATTTGAATTTGGTGGAGCGGGGAGGGGAGGATTGGTGAACATTTTTTTTTTCATTTACAAGATTACAAGCATTAAAAATCAAATTATTTTTGTGATTGATATAGTATTTCTTAAAACAGGAAGAGCTATGAAATTTCTCCAAACTACTAGAGAAAAACACCGCGGAAAAACAGAAACTCAAAACATGACAGAACACGGAAAGTTGTACATGGGGACTTTCTCTGATTGTGACAAGTGATACTGAGGGAATATATTAAAGGAAAGGTGATGTATTCCAATGTCACCGAATGTATCTTTATGTAACAGATTAAAGTTGGCGTGGGGGGGGGGGGGGGGGAGGGTGTTCTCCCCTGTTACCACTCTCCTTTTCTTTATTTCACTCTGTTCTATAGATTCTTTTAACATCTGATAATGTCAGGAGAAAAACAACCTAATCTTCCCTTGTACTATACAATTCATTAGCAGATCTTGGTTTAACAGACATCAGATAATAGGACAAGTAATAATTTTTTTTTTTATTAATAATAGTACTATACAATCCATAGCTGTTTTTGTTTTGTTAGGAAACATGTCGTGGTTTTATCTCTAAATCTTTGTTGTTTTTGAGATGCAAATCTTGATCACTGCCTGGTTTTTGTACTTAAACTACTTATTTTATGCTCATCTCGAACATGTGCACAAATGTTTAATGTGACAGTTAGGTGCAATGTTCCAAAAGGATGCCTTTCGCATCGCATCTCAGTTAGTTATTAACGGATTAGATTCCCCAAAAGAAATAATTGAAGTCCAGATTAATGTAAGACAGAAGATCTTCCTGTTCTGTACGTTGTTGCTCTTGCAACAAACAGATAACAACATTAAATTATTAGTTTTTACTTGCTTTTGAAGCTTTCCAGGCTAGTTTAAGTGGTTTAACACCGTATCAAATGACAAAAGACATGGCACATTGGATCCAGCTGACTTTAATTACAGAGATATAAAGATGTTGAATTGCTCAAATATGCAAGGCAGTGGCTAGCTACCATATATAATTCTGGGAAATACTAGATTTGCCTGTTCTGAAAAGGACTAGTCGTTAATGGGATTCCAGGGATCCCTAATTCCTTGTATATTTATCATCGAGTGATAAATTATCTACAAATTTCTTAACGATTCTTTGGGTTTGGTGAATAGGTGCTTGTAGAAAAGCTTGTTGACTTGAAAATTGGAATAACCAGTAATAAAGAGAACAATGGAATTGGGATTTCCTGATATAGTCCGAGTTCCCACGCTTAAATCAGTAAAATGTAATGGGTAAAGGAAGGTAAAGAGAAGGTTGAGAGGGAGAAGGTAAGGAAACATGTAAGAGCAAGTAAAATAAAAGTAAAAAGTTTAGAATGAGATACATGTATTCCGCCCTTACCATTAACAATGAGTTTGTAATGATATGATCAGTTGACTTACTTGATTGGCTTAATTGGTACTGACTTGATTGAGGAGTGGCCAGAGTACAGTAATTGTCAGGGTTACCAAGCTAATGGTCAATGATTGCTGACTTGATGCTCAAGCCTCAAGGTATTGATCAGACAACCGAAACTATAACAAAATTAAAGAACAATATAATCCCAACTCCTTCGACACCTTTAAAGAAATTATACAAAAACATGGTTGCCCATATTCATCAATAGCAAAGTAAACTACCAAGTCTCATTCGGGTACAATTTCAAAGGTTCAAGTTGTTATCTCTCCCTGTAGATTTTTAGGGCAAGTTACAAGCATGGTGACAACTACTGGCAGTTAGACACAGACTACTTCAGAAAGTATTTGTCCGAGTCTGTCAGGAAAATGACCCCTTGTTTTTTTCAAAGCACGAGGTTTTACCTTCATTTTCTATGATAATTACCGGTCAATCTGCTGCTTTTTCCACGATAAGTCTACAAAACTCTATTCCATTATTGGTTTGCTTTTCCTTTTCAATACTTTTGTTGATAGAGTTTGATGCTGATTTTGTTCTCGCTATACCAAAGTAGTTTTTGTTATTTAGGTGAGTCAATATCGCAATCATTTTCTGGTATAGTCTATCCATTTTTTGCCCAAACTCCACAACAACTCCATATTATAAAATATTGATTCCCGATATTCACTGCAATAAGAGCTTTCCAAGCTTAATTGAGACTTATTTTGGCTTCAAGCAAAAACGCCTGAGGCAAAGTTGCGACCAAACTATGCATTGCTAACACGGTAGAAAAAGACTAATAAGATGAATTCAAAGTTTAATTTAATTGATTCAAATAATTGTCTAATTTATCATCTGATTGGAGATTCAAATTTGAGTATATATAACTCCTTCCCTATTCGATGATATCATCTTTTGTTAAAAAAATTTTTTTAATTAGATATTCTAATGCTTCTTTCATTAGTAAGTTAGTGTAATTTTCAAAGCTTTTTTTTTTTTGTCCAATATGGCCAAATAAGTGCTTCCAAGTTATGTGAAGCACAAAGATTTCCTAGAGAAATGACATTTGCATCACAACAAAAACCAGAAAATGTTCAAAGAGATTAATTCTTAAAGACCTGAGCCAGTACAGGTTTGAATGCAAATTAATAAATTCTAGTTCCAACTATTGGTAAGAGGCTTATTATATTATTCCTTGGAGTGGTAATTTTGGCGGATATTAAGCCACAATAGCCGTTCTCGAGTTGCTTATACTGTTTTTTAAGATTTACAGGTGTTAAACCTACCATAGATCCCATCCGTAAGTTGCTTTACCACTCTGGGGTTTATGCGAAAATGGCCCCATTTGCACTTTTAAATGGTGAAAGAAGTGCCAAAATTTCAAAATATGTAAGCGGGTCTTGTGGGATAAAAGCCTTGAGATTTGCCTGCTACCAAAATCCAAGAAATTCCCTGCATGGCCTAAGATTCCAAGCCTTGTTTAGTTATGAAGCAAATGAAAGAAAATTACTGAGCTGATTAATTTTATGCAGCAGAGAAACACTGTTGCACCATTCAATTAACTCTTTAGCTTAAATTTGCAGTTAAGCATAGTTTTCGTTGGTATTAATATTATTTTGAAGGGGGTGTTTTCTTTGGTTCTAAGCATAGTTTTGAACAGAGTGAACTTCTGCCAGTTCTGGTAATTTATTTTAAGAAACAAGGTCACATTTTTTAAGTTCACGTCCTTATCAAATTCTAAATCCATAGAAAAGGGAAAAGACGAGTATTGCAAAACTGCAAAGTAGATGGCAATGCTTTAAATAACTCAAAGTCAAGTGGCAAATTGGTAATCAAGACCCTTTATAACTCCAGTTGAACATGGTTCCAGGATTCCCATATACCAAAAAAAATTAAAAATGGTTGCCCCCTCCTACCTAAAAACCTTGCACCCTCTTCAAGCCTTCTCTTTTAAATCACCATCTTCTACCTTAAGCTCCATGAAGATCAAAACTCTAATTCACAACCTCATCTATGCTCAAGTTTGTCGTCTCATTCGAGCATTTTCCAAAGCAAAATCCATTGTCATTCAAGTTTATAAAGAAAACAAGCCCATACAATATTTCATTTCCAACTCCAAGAATACAAAAAAGAATTACAAGCATAAGAAGCTATTCTTTGGTTCATTTAGGCTACACTATAATTGGTGCTCTTCTCATGTTACACCAGTTCCAGCTCCAGTTCTGGAAGGGTGTACTGCAACTCATTTGTACTATGATTCAACCTGGAATTCAGTTATTTCAACTGAGCAATATGATAAGGATACTGTGGAGGCTGAGCTTTCAGGTTACCTTGAATGGCTAGAAGAAAGGAAGGTTAATGGCAATTCTACTGCTGAGACAGATATAAATGAGATTGATAGGCTAGCAGAAATGTTTATAGCCAATTGCCATGAAAAGTTTAGGTTGGAGAAGCAGGAGTCTTACAGGAGATTCCAGGAAATGATGGCTAGAAGCATTTGAAGGTTTTTCTTAATTATTAGCTATTAATTTCCTTTTCTTTTTTTTTTTTTTGCTTTCCCAAGCTTTTGTATGTGACATACATTGGTGGGTGGTAAACATTGTGTAATCATTGAGACTGCAGGGTTTTTATGTTTAATCCTTGTAACTTCCCATCTCTTATTCTGTGTTTGGAGAATTTTAATTTACATGATAGATTGTGGGGTATTTTGTGCAATTCTTCTCTTAAATTTTGTGCAATCCTTGAATTGAACTTGTGGGAACTGCTCATTTTTCTTTCTCTTTGGGGGAAGGAACAATGTTGAAGAAAAAATCGGTGAATTTTTCCAGAAATGTATGCTCTCCTCTTTCTTTAGAGACAGCTGGTAGATGAATGTTCTATTCTATTAGCTCAGGTAGGAGAAATATACTAGCTATAGCTAGGTTTCAGGGCCATAAAAGTCTAACCAGTATAGTTTTTTTATTTATGATGGAAAGTTCCGTGTAGATGCAGATCCACTTTCATTAATATATCATTATGTTAATTTGGGATCAGTAAAGTAATCATTTGTCAAAGTTATGAAGTTGTTACACTTCTACCAATGTAATTGAGCCAAAATTTTCAATCCAAAAAAATTTTTTTTTGGCCAATTTGTGGAAGAAATCTGGACACCTTAAAAGTAATGATTTAACCAGATTACAGTCAGGTTATCCAATCCTCCAATTATTGAGTTCACCATTTTGTCACGGAAAGTGTACTAGATTCAAGTTTTCCTAGTCATGAAAATTAAACCAGGTTTTCTAACTACTATCTGATGCTGATTGCATAGATCATTAGCACATATCACTTTATGGACTTATAATAATACTTGAGGATCGTCATCTCAATATTTGTTCTAATCATTTTGTTGATTGATAAACGAAGTCTGCATAGAGCTAGCAAAGGTGAGTAAGTCAATCCTTAGCTCACTTCTTTGATGAATGTGATTCATTTGATGTTTAAATCAGATTGTTATAAAAACTTATAATATTGTTAAAGTTACAAAAAAGAAGAAAAAAAAAACAAAAAACAAAAATGTTTTCCAATCTGAAAGATCAAATTAGACACTACATCACATTTGAAATTGTACTAATTTTTTTCAATTTTGAATTAAGTTCAACTTACGAATGGTTCATGAACTACAATAAAATATTAATGTGATATATAAATTTTAAAAATCTTTAATATGATATTTGAATTATAAATTTGTTAACTAATGTAGTATTTATAATTTAAAATTAATTCCATTAAGAATAAGTATCTTATTAGTTAAAAGATTTTTAGTTTATACATTATATTAAAAATTTTTAAAATTTAAATATCATATTAAATATTTTACTATGATTAAGGGATCATTTGTAATTTTAAACCTCTAAATTTTATAAAAGATATTCTAGATTTTATATGAAGTTTTGAAGATTTGGAAGAAAATTGTTTTTAAAGATAGAAAAGTGAAAGTGATTGAGAAAGCTCTTTTCCCCTAAGAACAACACACCATTGTAGCCGATCTAGTCTTCCAGTGTAATTATGCCAGATAATGTTCCTTTTTGTAATTGCATTACACCTAATTTTTACAAAGTCACAGCAATTCCAGGATATTATTTCTTCAAACCAATAATATGCAGCCCCCAAAAGAAGGGAAAGGTAAAGGAAAACCTTTTGTTGAACCTACTCCAATTCCGAAAAAGGAGTGAAGATCTTGATGAATCTCATATGATTGAAGGCACATGTACATGGCCATGACATGAAGTTAGTGACATAAGGTACCAATTGACATGATCAAAGACTTAACATCCTCTGTACCTTAACTTCAATCAAAGTCATGAGAGAAATTCTTCATGGAAACTTTGAAATTTTGGATACAATTGAGACTGGGCCATTGAGAGGTATGTGACTTATATATAACGCCCATGTTATATAACTAGATTGACTCTTTCCAGGGAGTAGAGAAGCAGACAGGCCAACAGAAGCTCAAGACCAGTCAAGCATGCTTTTGTGCAGAATTCTTCTTAGGACTGTAAAAAGACATAGGCAAGGCATCAACGATAGGTTCTTTTTATCTCTTGGTGTGTGTTTCTTTATTCCAAAACTTCCTTTGTTGCTTTTACATGTAAAATAGAAAGAGAAAGAAGGGGAAGGAAAGACCTTTAACAGAGTTATATGGGTTCCATTGGTCTATTTGTTTCCTAATGTTTGGACTGACTTTTTACATAGAAAAGTGGATGCTTAGTACTTGTTGGGATTTTATTCTTTGTTAGGACAAGTTAAGAGAAGTTATAGTTATCTACATGTACTACATGTCATGAACTCAAAACGCTATGTCCATGGTGTTGTGGCTTTAAATTTTCAAATCAAGGAATGAATTCTCTTTTCATACTTTTCCAAGACATCAGAAGTTCACACCTATCCACACAGATTAAATTGCCAACAATTTTGATCACCTATTGACAAAGTGTAGAATGTTTCCATCAGAACTTGAAATTTCAATTTGAAAATCCCCAATTTCATTTCTGGAAACAAAAAATTTGCCATGAAAAATTATTATATTTTATTGCATAATCTGAAATCATATGTAAAAAAAAAAAAGGAAGTTTAGAAGAGAGAACCGAAACTTGACACTAAGTTAACTAACAGTTCAATCAAGTTTGGGATATGTGAACAGCATTTATACTTTAAACATTTCCAAAAATTTGTTTGCTTCCAGTTGCTAGGCTGCATTTGGATGTGCTGTGAGAGGGATTCCAATTTAAGTGCAAGCAACTTTGAAAGGGGGAAGCTGAGAAACGGGGTAAATTTCACATTTGAAATTTTCTTTGGACATTTTAAAAACCCAATGCAGTAACACTTTGTAGGATTTCAAGATGGCTACTATGTCTCCTCTCACGGAGACTGGGGCTGCCATCTTTTGAACCTGCATCCTTAACATATCTGTTGAATAATTAAGCGGTTGTTTGGTGTTTTTGTGTGCTTTATATTTTATATTTTTGAAAGTTTTATTTTGTTTTATTTTTAATTTATTGAATTTGAAAACATGTTTGAATAGAATGCTTTTATTTAAAAAAAGTGAAAATAAAAATATGTAAAAGAAATTGATTAAAATTTTTAGGTTCCGTTTGTTATTAATAATATAATAATATTTATTAATAAATATAATATTATTTATTAATTATATATTAATTTTTAATATATTATAATATTATTTTAATATTATTTATTAATATGTTAATAATATAATATTAATTATATAATAAATATAATAATATTTATATAATAAAATACTAATATTATTATTATTATTATTGTAGTATCACTGTAGAAGTTTAATTGTAATTTTTTTAAACAGTACCCATGTAGTAATAATGCCAAATTATTTTTAAAAAACTGAAAACATTATTTTTCTGTTTTCAATAATTTTTAAAATTTTTTAAAACTTTATTTTTAGTTTTCAAAAATAAAAAAACAAAAACAAACTATCAAACATGTTTTTGTTTTTAATTTTTTAAAAAATTGAATATAAAAATAAAAAACAAAAACGTTACCGAATGATCCTTTAATTAATTACAGTAAGCAAAAAAAATATTTTTGCAGAGTAGTAATAATTTATTAGAATGTCATTTGTTCTACCGGATCAGTAAGCTTTTCCTTTCTCTTCTTTCCTCGTATTCAAAATGGATTAAAACAACTTATTAGGATTTCATAAGTTCAAATCCCCAACTAAAAAAATAAATAAATAAACAGAAAAACTGTTAAAAAAAAAAAAAAATGAACTTTTAGTATTGATCATGAAAAGAAATGTAGCGAAGGTCTTTAAACTTGACTTACCGTCGATGAGATTATTTTGTTGATCGATAAGAATATTTTCATTGGAATCCGGATTAGTTTATAAACATCTGTACAAGATCAAATCATCTTATATATTTAAATAAGTCAAATTTTATTAAACACCAATAATTCAAATTATTGAGTTTTTTTAAAATTATTTTATGGTTATGAGAGTATAATTATTTTTTTATAATAAGAGAATGGCTCGAAATTGATTTAGGATTATTTTGATATAATTGTTTTTTATAATAAGAGAATAACTTACAATTGGTTTAAAATTATTTTGGTTATTTGAGCTAATCTAACATGACATATTGAGCTGACATAACAAACTTTTGGAGAAGAAGAAAGACAAATATTATCCCCCATTCCATTTGATTTACATTGCTAAGCTATGCCATTAAAACCAACTTGGAACAGTTTTTATATATTTTATAGATTATAGATATTAGATGTATGCCGCTATTAATGTACTATCTTATATTATATATATATATATATATGCGCTACCTTTTGGGTTGTAAAGGCTAGGTTGATCTACCTGGATAACCAATCCGACAATATACAAGCTGACGATCCAACGTGCATTTCTTCACTTTCCATCTAATTCTTGGGTCTGGGGGGGCTCATATTTTCTCATAAAAAGACAGAAAGTCAGTCATGGTTCAGTCTTGAATGAGCCCCATCTACATTCATCGTCAGTTTCTAAAACCATGACCAAACATTGAGACAACATGGGTAAAGCCTAGGCTTGAATTAATTAAAATTGTGGAGAATCTGGTTTCATGAATTTGGTAGCCCCTGCTAAACATATGCACAGGGAAAAAAGAATACTACTACTTCTCATCTGGTTCACTATCGAGTAAATATAGCAAATGTCTGGGGCCCTTGGCTCCAAAATCTTGGTTCAATGTTAAGTTTTTCATGCCTCATAAAGAAGGAACAGCCAGCTTAAAATTTGGAAGTCAATCAAGATGTGTGTAGTTTTGAATGACATGTTCAAGGATTATTAATTTTAATTTTCTGCGTTTATTTTCAGTACTGTTTCATCACTCATGCAATTTTTTAGTGCATCTGAATCTGATAGGTGTTTTTTTGGCTATATCTAATAAGCAAATTTTGTTAGTTAGAGATCCACCAAAAGAAAACATGGTCATAGGGATACGAGCACTGCATTACAGAGAAACTCCCTCCTTCTAAGAGACGGTACTCGGTTACTAACCAGAATTGTGACACTGAACCCAAAATAAATCTATTGTCTTTGCACTTGATTTTCATTTATTTTGCTATGAGAATATTGGGATAGGTTTCAGGCTAGAGCCAGGATTGAACGCTGCCCCTAACCCCCCCACCCCCTAAATTGGGGTAGTGGGGACATGAGCTGCTCTTGATCAGGGGTTTCAAGAATAACACCATTTTCTCCAAGAAAAGGGTAATTACACGGGGTAATTTCTCCATCTCAAACTTCTTGTAGGTCTTCTTTCTCCGGGTCTCAGTTTGTAACTGGTGAGTTGTTTATTTAACAATAATTACCAACAAAAAACTGTCACTGGCACTGATCAGGAACTGATAATTAAGTAATGAACTTATTCATGAATTCCAAGACTGAAGAGCTAGCGTGCAGCCAACAGGTTTCAAGCATTTTCCTGAAATATTTGCCTTCCTATTTGTATTGGTCAACAATTTGGAACAAGTTTGAGAAAGAAACTAACAAAAGATTCAGAAAGATCAAAGCAAATAAAAAAAATAACTGAATTATCTAATTCAAGTCTTTATTTACATGCATACTTTAATTACGTACAATTCTTAAGAATTGAAAGAAGGCCAAAATTAAAGATCCAAAGCTTGAAAAAAAAAGAAAAGAAGAAATTGAACTAACAAAATTAAAAAAATCTGTGAATCATTCATTCTTGTTGAGACTCCAGATCATGTACTATAAATTTGCTAGTTCTGGGTAAGATTTGGGACGCTGGGTGGTGCTTTCCTTAGACTTGGCTCCACAGCTTTCTTGGGCTCTTTCATGACTCCATTGATCAACTTGCTTTGACCAGTAGGAAATGAAGCCACAGAAGACAGTAGCTTTCTAGAAATCTGATTTCTTTCTCCTGGACGAACTTCTCCATGGCGGAGACACAACGAAGCGCACATGATCATGAGGATGTGAACTAGAATTAAAGCAAAGAAAGCAGTCAAATTTATGGAAGTGATTTTCATCAGAGTTGGAGTTTCTGTGAAGAAAAAGATGATAGTGAATGAGAATTCAAGCATTCAAAGGATCTAAAACTAGGAGCAGGTTTATAAGGGCAACATGCATGCGTGTTCTTTTGCACCTGGTTTGTCATCTCCCCCACTAGAAAATATAAAATATATTTAAGTTAATTTAGCAAAACAAAATTGATGATTCATTTTATTTTATTTTTTCCAAGATGGGAATGGGACACTTTTGTGTTTTCTAGAACTATGAACTTACAAATCAATGTAAAGACAAACCCCTTTCTGACGATAAGAACAGACAGCAAATGTGAAATTGGAATCAGCTTTTCAATCTCTTTTATCTAATTTTTTTCTTCTTTTTATATGATGAGAAATTCATAGAATTTCCAAATACTTTGTAGTATCATTCAATTTAATTAATTTGACCGTAAACACAGGATTTCCATCATGACTCTAAGCAAAGAATGAAACACAAAAACAAGTGGTTTTATATCTTGTTCTATATCAGATTCAGCCCTTCTCAGAAAACAATGGGAAATTTATATATGTTCATCAGTGAAGATGCTGTATATTTAATTAATATATTAATTAGTTCTTTTTTCTCAACCTCCTTTACTGCCTTTGAATCTTTGGAGCTACCAATAATCAATCATGTGATGCTGAATTGACTATTTTTGTTATCTCAAGAATAACATTCAAGCTCATTGGATGCTGATCCCAATCTTCCCATGTTTGGGTAAATCCTAGAGCCTAGAGGCATGGACCTATTTCACCATCTACTGTAACTTTAGCCTAGACACCAAGAGGATGAAGAAAATGTCTTGTTTTATTGTACTAAATTGCTGTGAACTGTCATTGCCAAAACAGAAAAATTGCAAGCTTGTTTAGCGCTAAGGATCAGAGGAGTGAGCTTGGGGAATTTGAAGTTCATGCAAAGAGGAGGTAATAAACAAATTGAGTAGACTTATATTCAAGGATTCCATATGCAGAGTCTTTCGCAAACAGACTGTTAAAAGATTTGGCCACTGATTTCTCTATAATTAGTTGACATGTTGCTACACATTCTCCACCCTGTTGGGGAAACATAGAATTCATAGAACAAAATATAATTTAATTTACTGCCAAACACAATTTACTATATGGCGCTGAATCATGTTACTAAAATACATAAAAACAAAAGAAAAATACAGTTGTCCTTCACTTTCTTGAACGCTTCTTTGCATGTCCAGTAACTGAATCGTTCTCAACAACTTCCCTCCCCCGTTTAGCAGGAACTGACGGGGTAGCAGGAGATGCTGCTGCTGCTCTCTTTGTTGGTCGTCCCGTAGTCTTCTTTACCGGGCTTCCCAGCTCTTTCGCTCTTTTTCCACCAGAACGTGTCCGTGGAGTTGAAATTTGATCCTTCCGTCGATCACCTTTACTATTGCTGTTTTTCTTCTGCTCACCTCGATCTCCTTTACCATTATCAGAATTAATCACATTCTCCAGTGTCTCTATTAATGTCCCATTATTCGATGAAGAACTCCTCATTCTATTCAAGAAATTTGCTGCACTTCGCTTCTTTGAACTGACATTTGTTTTGGTCTTTTCCTTCTCAGTCTTGGATTCTGAAGTCTCATTTGATGATCCTCCTTTGCTGGAAACGGCAGAATTGGTGTTGGCATCTGAATTTTTGTTCGTGTTTGTGTTATTACGTGTCTTGACATTTTTGTTCGCTTTTCTTGCACGTGAGGCAGATCTTTCTCTTGTTCGCCTCTTTCTTACAAGACTTTCCTCAGCTTTCTCAGATGATTCATCATGCTGCTTCCAATCTAGAACTGGTTTCTTGCTCATCAATGTGGCTATTGGCTGCCTTTTATTCTCTTGTCCAGAAGATGATGTTGATACTTTTACAGTAATTGACCTGCTTTTGCGACAAGCAATCAATGGAACTGATAACTTAGGTTTCATTGACAAGGAGAGCGACGGTTCAGGCTCTGGTTTCAAAGGCATTTGAGATTCAGGCAGTGTGGACAATTGTTCTTTGGGCAACACGTTTGAGTTAGGAATCTGGGCAGCAATCTCTTTTGAAACAAGTTGTCGAAACTCAATGGCAGCCGTGTATTCTGAGGACTTTTTGCAAAAGAAAACAATGGCATTGTTTAAGAGCAACAGCAAGTCTCTAAAGAACTTGCTTTTGCATCCTGAATACCAACCTTCTTTGAGCCTCATGCAAATAGTCTCAAAATCAAGATGTTGCCGAATCAAATTCCCGTAATCCGGTGTTTCCTGCAGTATTGAAAATTAAGCTATGCGTGAGTTATTCGCTCGTTGTATTCATCATTTGTCCGGCACCCACAAATAATAAATTTAAAGAAATTACAACTAATGGGAGCACATAGGTTAAAGAGAGAGTTGATGATCCTACATAGCATACAAAATAAAATCACAGTCTTATGTTTTCATTTGAAGAGCATTATGACTAAGAAGTAAAATGTCTACCTAAACCATGCCTTTCCCAATCAACTAAATGGAAACTAAACCCAAGTGGTACACACATGGTATTGTTTCTTCTGACATACAAAACATATGTACAGGTGAGATTGATGCAAACTAGCTGAAGGACCTTAACATTAATAAGTAATGAGATCTAATAAAATTTACTACTTAATATCATTTAAAAGGTATACATAGAAAAAGGGAAAAGACAAACAGCATGGAAGACTGAAAAAAAATCATTAGTCAAAATTGATGACTGACCAAACTTAGAAATTAAAAGGACCTCGCCAATTGCTTTCTCGTATAAGATTCTCCCCTATTGACCACCATAGATCTTAAAACAATGTGTATCGAATAAAATTTCGTCACAGCAAAATTAGACCAACTAACAACTCTTTATCATGTTACCAAGTGGACTTGCAGTCCACTGCTATTCTTCCCTCTCAATAATGCCAACGCCAAAAACATCTAGTTTGTGAATATGACTTCTAAATTTAAGCATTCTTGATTCTTTCTATGCAAATAGACCATGTAACACAATGAAACAAATTATGCAAATAAAAAATGTGAGATTTAACAAGGATCAATATAAATAACACTTCATACTATTAATCACGTGAAAAACAAACTCCTAGCCGATATTCAACAATCTTATTTATTGGGAACGAAAAAGAACTAAGAAAAAGACGGCAGAGCATTGGCCAATGATGCTTAGACCATAAAGTTAGTAGTCAGTACTACCAGATTTTTTTTAATAGTATTACTATTTGATATGGTTTTTACTTTTAACAGTTTGGACAAAAATGAAAGGAAACAGAATCTTTTCTAGTCTGGTAGGCATACAATAATAATTCCACGATACACGGTTCATTGGCTCTTTATCTCCAAACATGGCTACATACCCCCAAACCAATTCTTCTACAAATTACGTCTATTTATTAATTAATTAAGTATATAAAAAGCAAGGGCTTTGGCTAAAAAAATAATAACAATAAATGGTTTAGGACTTGTAGGATTGTCACATAGCAGCCTAATAGGTTGCCATTTATCAAGCACAAATCCCAGAACTTCCCTTCTTTTTATTTTTTTTATTTATAAAAATTTAAAAAAATTAGATAATAAAAGGAAAAAGTGAATTTTTTTTATAATGTTGTTAGTATTTTGAGTGTATATTTTGTAATTTTCTTTTTTATAAATCTAAGAACGATAGATATCTAAGTAGTGTACCTGGTTTTATGCATATACTAAAATATAAAATGCATTTAAATTTATTGTGATTCTTCATTATGATTATATTTTTATAATAGGTTAATATAACTTTTAAATTATAATAAAATACTAAATGTAATATTTAAAATTTAAAAAATTTTAATGCGATATTTAAATTATAAATTTATTATCATCATTTAAAACTAAACATATTAAAAATAAATATCACATTAATTATCATATTTATAATTTAAGTATCACATTAAAAATTTTTAAAATTTAAATATGATATTAAATATTTTATTATAATTTAAAGATTATTCATGATAATAAATCTTCTATAATTTATTGATGTACAAAAGTTAACTCACGTAAAACTTAATAGCTAAGAAAATTGTAGTAATACAAGCGGAAAAGAAAAAGAAAAACAAAACAAAATGAAAGGGATGCGTTCGTCAACTCCTGAAATAGTAGCTAAACTTATCCCAGCCAAATAAGAAAATAAGAAAAGGAAGAGAAATCAATTATTTTACACAACTTTAAAAATTATTAATACAGCCAGATAAGCGGTCAGATCAATTGTAAGGATCTGATTAGATAAAATCAAACTGTTTAAAAAAAATATCAATTTTTTCGTCTTATATAAATATATAAAAACTAAAAACTTTGATAAAAAAAATCAATGTAAAAAATTTGTTTTTTTGATACGTTTACAATTTTAAATAAATACTATATATCATACATTTGATTAATTGATTATTTTGATTTTATTTAAATTATAAAATATTGTATATAATAAATTATATTTATGTACTTTTGCATTTCTAATTAACTTATTTTTTAAGTAGATGTGAATAAATAAGAGATTTAATCAATAAAATTTTTACTAAATTGATTACTTTTTTCCTTTTAAATATTATTGTTATTGTCTTATTTATTTTAATTCAATTTATCTTATATAAATAATTAAATCTAAAATTTAAAATTAGAAAGCAAATTAATCTTGAATATCTTTTTTCTATTTTTTCCAAACAAATTAAATTACTTACATTGGACAATTCAATAACTATATCAATTTTGGTTTTGAATTTGGTAAGAATTTCTAAAACAATTCAATGTTAAAATTTCAAATACAAAAAGAAATTTTCTACCTATAAACATATTTGTCTAGCATAACGACTTTTCAACAAAAAATCATATAATGACACTAAAATTTTCATTGATTCCATTTCCTTATTTTATATGTTTTAGAAAATATTAAATGACTATTACTACTAATTTGAATATTTTCTTGTAATTACTCCTAATCAGCTATTATTCAACCACAAATAAGATGCATTGGAGATGTCCACTTTACTACCAACTCAAGAGGATGACCAGAATTTGTTTTCTTCCCAAAATCACCTATTATTTTCGAGTCTATCTGTAATATAATTTGTTGCATATTGGCTTTCCTGCACAAATCAACCAAAATAATGTTCATCTTACCCACCTTCAAGCCTAAAGTAAAATCATCACACCAAGATTGGACAAAACTCCTAATTCCCGTTTTTTTTTTTTTTTTTCTAGTACATTATTTCTTATTTAATATTGTTTCATAGATTATTTTTGTTTGATTTATACGAATGCAAGTTTGTATTCGTTGAGAATGTGTAACTTTTTTTGAAGTAATATTCTAAATTTTTTTATAACATTTTTTATTTGAAAATTTTTTAAGTATATTATAATTAATTTTTTGTACATATAATTATACACATATGCATAGCACGACTTAAAATGAATTAATTTTAATCTATCCGATAACTGTGTATCTTATAAGTCACCAAACCTAATCGTGCCGACACGTTACCGCCAGATTAGGCCAACATCACTGATAATAGTGATACAATACCTCACCAGCATGGCATCCAATAAAAGCATTCCCACTATCTTTTTCTCTTTTTTTTTCCAATCAAAAAGTAATTAAAAATTGATTTAAAATTTTAAATCGACTTTTTTAAATAAATTAGTATATTTTATTTTACCTGGCTTTCAAGTCGGCGCTCGAAGATGGAGCCGAGCCTATGAGACCGGAAGATCTCGAGGAACTCAACTAACGGCTGAGATTCAATGGATACCTCCTTGATGGCGGGAGATTGGTCCAAATCCTCATTATCCGGTTCGTCCGGTTCATCCGGTTCAACAATTTTCCTTTCTGTCCCGGACAAGCTCGCCGAGCTCAGTACATCGCTGCTCTCTCTATTAGGTTCTTCCCCCTTTGACTCGGCCACCGACTCGGGCGAGTCACCAGGTTCTCCCCCTATGTCGACTCGCTCCGAGTTTTCCGCCGATTCCTTCGCCCCACTATCACAGCTCCCGTTGCAAGAATACTGTCCCGCTGCCTTCACGTTCTCCAACTCCTTACCCGTTTCACATCCTTCCTGTTCGATCGGTTCCGGTTCAACATTCTGCTCCTCCATCCCGGTTCCCGGACTCCCATCCTTCGGATCTGTAGAGTTCGACTCGTTAACCGAACAATTCTCTCGGTCGGACTCTTCTCTTCCGTGAACCGGTTTTCGGGTTTGATCCTCCGGTTCGTTTTCTTCTTCCTTTTTCTCGCTTTCCTTCCCTCTCTCCAGATCCGATTTTTCAGTTGGTTTTCCATTCTCTCTGGAACTCTGTTCTCTCTCTTCTTTTAATCTCTGCACCTTCAATTGCAACGACCTGTAAAAAAGAAAAAAAAAAAAAAGAGAATCGATTTTGCCTCCAAAAAGGAAACAATTTAAAAAAATTGTTTAAGAAAAGTTAATTTTATGGAAAAATTATTTACACGATGGAGAGGTCATATTGTTGGACTTCGCGGCGGAGTTCAGCAACGCGGAGTTTTCGCAACTCATCAAGCCAAGGAACGGCGGTGATGGAGATGTTGTTATCAGTAGTTTTAGCCTCGTCCTCTCCGGCGTCGTTTTTAGCGAAACGTCGTTTAAGGTCTTGAAACTTCTGTTGACAAGAGAGAGCAGTAAAGAAGTGGAGCGTGGAAGTTCGTCTCTGGAGTTCCATGGCAACGGAATCCCAACTGCCGCTGCCGTAACGATGAACGGCGCAGGCAAGTAAAAGCTCCTCCCAGGTGCCCCATGTTTGTTTCACCGGAAAGTTATCGGGTTTAGCCATGAACAGCAAAAAAAAAGAATAATAATAATAATAATAACAGTATCGGCCACGGTCACGTATCCAGTAAAATCTTTTTTGCGAATAATAATATTTTTAAAAAAAATATCTTTTTAATGATTCATTTATGATCTTTTGGAATTTCAAAGGTAGAAAAAGAAGGAATAGAATAGCTATTCTGCTGGGCTTAATCGTTGCTGTGTTCTTTCTTTTTTTTTTTCCACTCGTGTGTGAGTTGTGGTTTTGTAATCCGGCTCAGCCCTTTGTACTGATCTCGAGGTCATTGTTTGTAGGAGTTCAATGATAACTTGCTTTCCTTCGTCTATCAAATTACCGTTTAGCCCTTTTTGTTTTGTTAATGAAATTATTGTTACTAGATTAAAATTCAAAATTTTCTATGTTTTTATTAATATATAATATTAAATAAGCGAAAAAAATATAGTTTTAGGCCATGATAAACTTGAAATTTAATTCAATTTATTTATATATATTATTAAAAGATGATATTTAATTTAACAAAAAATATAGTTAATAAGTATAAGATTCAATTTTTAATATTTATAATTTTTTAGTTTTATATTACCACATCTTTTGTATAAAAAAAAAAAAAAACATCATGATATATTTTTTCAATTCCTTTTAACTCTAATATAATTTTGTTTTATGTTCGATTTATTTGATAAATTCTCTTATGTTAGTATTTTATTGTTGGTGTAAGGTTATATATATGTTTCTAACAAATATAATGTTTTAAGTATGCTTGTCAAATTAACAAAAAAAAAAATGATGTTTGAGATATCGAAAATCCTTTATTTGAAAACCTTTAGAAAGATGAATTTTTATTATGGGTATAAATAATATATTAGTACTCGTAACGTATTTAAATAAAATTTAAATTTAGTTTAATTATTATTGAATCGAGTTTGAACTCTAGTAACTTGACTTATCGATCTAACCGAGTTTAAGCATTCTTATACCTCATTCAAGTAGCTCACAAGCTTAATCGAGTTTTTATATTTTAATTATTTTAATTAATAAAATATCTCGAACTTAAACTTAAGTACAAATAATCGAGCTTTATTTAAATATAAGAATCGAACTTATATTTACATGTTAATCAAGTCTAATCGAATGAGCTTAAATAACTCAATTTTTATCCAAAGTCAAGTTCGAACTAAAAAAATAAAACTCGATCGAGTTCAAACTGAATTTTGAATATCAAATTTCATATCGAACTTTAACTCAAATTTAAATTTAATACTATATCGATTCAAATTCAATCGATTATATTTTTAATTCTTACTCCATGCATCTCAAACAACGACGTTTGCATGATTTTTGTGGGCTATAAACTAATCTATGGAAGGTCCTGACCCAATATAAATAAAATGAAAAAAATTCGTAATTGGGCTAATTGAATGTGAAAAGAATAAGGATCGTCAAACAGCCCAAAAGAAAAGAGTTCATTAACTCTGTTCAGTAATTACACCAATTGTTCAGCTTAGGCTTGCCTCATTTTATGTAGCTGTTTCTAATTTCTATTCTGTGTAACCGTGTATTCTAATTTCCAAAAACACATAATTTATTAAATCAATGTATCTTAAATAAGACGAGAACGGTTAGAATGATAAAAGTTGATCTGAACCGGCATAATTTGCCCAATTTGTCCTCAAATTTCAATTCAATTCGATTTGATTAAAAAAATCAATTAACTCAACATGTTTCACTCGAATTTAAAATTATACAAATTTAAATTAAAAATTATCTAAATTTAATCAATCCAAAAAAAATTTTGAAATCAAGTTGATTTATTTTAAAATTTAATAATTTAAATACTAAATTATTCAAATCCGAATAATCAAAATATCAAATTAAAAAATTCAATGATTCAATTCCAATTGCATAGTGTTAAACCCAAAGATTCTATCAATGTAATTTCCCCTATAATTAATTTGAACCCATTTTTTATATGGCTTGTCTGAGTAAGTGTCACAATCTTAAGGAATAATCATAAATCTCACATCTGTTGAATACTAAAATTGATTTGGGATATAAAGGTTAATATCATTTCTTCCTTGTGATACACATTTTGTAGGATAAAATCATGAGGTCAGAGCAAACAATACCTCACAAGAATGTGAACCGTGATAGGTAGGTTGATTTGAGACATCAAAAAAATGTATATTCGGGTCTTGGAGCGACACAGGCTTGGAAGTTGAGTCTCGATCCATAAAAAATTGTATCAGAGCTAGCTCTGAGGGTACTAATGATATATCACTGAAGATGGTAGACCTTCCTTTGAGTAGAGAAATATGTCACGGTCCTAAGGAAGAGTCATAAATCTCATATCTATTGAGTACTGAAGGTACTAACGATATATCACTGAGGATGGTAGGCCTTCCTTTGAGTAGAGGAGGATGTCACGGTCTTAAAGAGGAGCCATAAATCTCATATCTATTGAGTACTAAAGTTGGTCTTGGGATATAAGGATTCACACCGCCTTCTCCTTATGAGGTGCCTTTTGTAAGACAAAACCATGAAATCAGAAAAGTTAGAGCAGATAATACCTCATAAGGATGTGAACCGTGACAGATAGGCTGATCTGGAATGCCAAAAGAGTATATGCTCGGGTTCTGGAGCCGCGCAGGCCTAGAGGTTGAGTCTCGACCTATAACATAAGCAAGTGTTAAATTCAACAGCCACTCAGTGGAATTCACCAACAATAACATTAAAGGGGTGTTTGTCTGTGAATTATTAGATTCAAAAAAAATATTTTAAAAAAATAATATTGAAAGAAAATAGAAGAATTTTAAAATTTGTTAACTTTAAAAAATATAATATTTTTGTATTTGGTTAGAAGAAAATACGATTATCTAATAAAATTTTTTTACTTTAATATCTTTGATAACATGTGAGATACAAAAATATAAAAAATAACTATTTATTTAACATTTTATAGGATTTTTAAATTATAAATTATATATATTTAGCAAAATATTTTTAAAATATTTGTACATATTTTGTCAATTAAATATTTTCAAAATATATATTTATAAGAATATAACATTAACTGCTCTTAACCAATTTTATATGTAATACTATTAAATAAATATATTTTAGATTTTATATGTAATAATATTAAGTAAAAAGTATTTTATGTTTTATTTTAATTATATTATGAGTATAATAACAAAAAAAGAATTTGGTTTTATATTTTCCAAACGGATAAGATCCATTAGCATCAATGATAATGATCATAAATGTTAAGAAGAAGAACATTTTTATAAACTATGTTTTAAAAAAAAGAAAACATAATAAATATTAAAAAGACAATTTTTTTATAATGAAACATGGTCCCCCCCCAAAAAAAAAGCATTCTTCTTTTTTTAGGGGCAAATAAATCTTTTAATTTAAAAATTTTTTCATAATATATTTCAACAAAAATCACGTTTTTAATTTTTAAAATGCGATTTTTATTAAAAATATAACAAATATTATGTTTTTAATCTCAAAAACATGATTTCTATTTAAATATATTAGGAAAACAATTGTTTAAATATATTAAGAAAACATTTGTTTAAATATATTAAGAAAACATTTATTTTCATAATATCTTACAAAAATTACTACATTTCTAAAGTAAATAATATTGTCTATATAGTTTGAAATTGCAATTGAAGGTAAATGGAAAATTTTTTCACTTTCCATTCAAAATCTAAAAAACTTCAAGGAAATAAAAGTTTTTATTCTCTCTATTTTCTCCTTTTTTAAAACTATTTGAATGTAAGATTTGGATGCAAAGGAAAGTTTTTCAACTAAACTAAAAAATCAAATAACAAAAATTAGATTCTAAAAAAAAAATTAAATTTCATAAACCAAATCTTCCTTAATAATAAAATTTTATTGACACCATTTACCACATTTTGACTATACTTTTTAACAAGACACATTGTTTAAAAGTCAAAACTATGCAAAAGGCATAGCATTTTTGTGTTTCTTATAAAAGAGGTCTTAATCCGAAAATAAAGAACTATAGATTCTGACATATTAACTCTAAATCTGTTAGATGCCACATTTTAAAAGTAATTGAATGAGTCAATTAAGTTAAATTTTGAATTAAAATTTTTTATTCTTTAAGTTCATGTTTATTCTCTTCTAAGAATAAATTCATTACCCATAAGGATGGAGCCTTATAGTATGCAGCAAGGCCTTGAGCCCCTAATGAGGTTTAAAAAAAATATGAAATCATTTGTTCTAATCTTAGATAAAGCTTAAAAATTTTGTATTGATCTAATTTATTTTGTTAGTGTATGCATATGTGTAAGTTAGAATATTATGAGAATATTCCATGAGAGATATTTTAAGAAGGATTAATTATGAGGATTAATGTGTAATTTGTAATTAATTCTCTTTCTTTAGTATTGTCTACATAATGAAAGGTTAATCCAAGATATTAGCAAGTTGTTCTCTAAAACCTTAATTCTTACATGGTATCAGAGCCAGCAGCCCAACCTTAATCATTGCCACCTCTCTTTCCCAAACCCCTCTACAATAGCCCTTACACCATCAACCAACATTGCTACTACAGATTTTGATCTCATAGCCCTAAAGCTACGTATTTAAAGTCTTTCCTTCCCCTTTAATAGTCTTTCATCAGTTGAAAAGGATCATCTTCTTATTCTCAAAGGTCACAAAAAGAAAAAGTTACAATCTCTTCGTAAAAGATAGATTAAATGAGACAAGTCTTTTTTAGTGTAGAGTGTGACTGCAAAACTAGAGATGGAGTTCCTGGTTGTTGATTAAAAGTTGTGTTCCCCGATTGAAAGATTACCAATTATGTTATAGAGAAAAATGTTTTATATCCATAGTCAAAGAAGAAGCAACCACATCAAATGTGATAACTTAGAAGATTATCACGAGCTCACGATTGTTGGATGAAAAATTTGATGGCTCCAACTACTTGTCATGGAGCAAGACTATATTAGTGACCTTGTAAGGTTTTGGAAAGGCTTGATTATTTACAAGTAAGCCTCCAGTAAAGGAAAGCTTGAAGTATGCAGTATAGGAATAGGAGGACAATCGAATACTTAAACAATTATTAAATTTGATGGAATGATAAGTTAAAATGATGTTCAATTAATACCTCACAAGTAAGGAACTTTAAAATGCTTTAAAATTTGTTTATGCAATTTTGATAATTAGTAGAGGATTTTAGCTATTATCAGGAAATGGACTAAAATAAAGTAGTCCAATAGAAGCCCAAGAGAATCTTTTGTTGCATTTAAGAAGGTTTATGACGAGTTTAATAAACTCATGCACTTGTTTACTAACCTAAAGACAAACTAGAAACAATGAAAGGATCTAGATGTAGTGTTTTTCTTAACAAGATTGAAAAAAGAGTATGGCAATGCTAGTGCTCAAATGTTAGCAAGCAAAGATTCACTTTCTTTACTGAATGCTTGGAAGTACCTGAGTAGGGTCACTAGCATGATCCTTAAAAAAATGGTAGTATTTATGGCACCATAGCTTAAAGGGCAGGCACTGCATGAAGGACATGGTGGAGACCCACGATTATACTATCATTATGGATAGTAAAGACATTTATGAAATGTTTTTTCATATTTTTAGACGATTCTTGCCCATCAATGGCATATGTGATTAATGTTGCGTTTTAGCCCCAATAGCAATAGGATAAGAGAGTTTAGTTATCTCAAGATAATTATGACAGGTGCATTCAAATGCTTTAGAATTAGACTTCGATCTTTTCTTCGACAATAACTTTTATACAAGGTAAATTTACCGCATGCCTAGCTACTTTTTTGAATAATTAAGTGATTAATTTAGGAGCTTTAAATCACATGATAGGTACTACAGGTACTCCTTATTCATATACTTTTATGACAAAGAAATGGTTTGTTTTTGCTGCTAATGAAAAATCTATAGATATTGTGAGAAGTGGCAAAGCTCAACCTATATCTACATTATCTTTACATTCTGTGTTATATGTCTTTTTTTTCTTTTTTAACTTACTTTCTGTCGGTTAGATTACAAGAAATTTGAATTGTAATGTCTTTTTTTTTCCTACTTATTATGTTTTTCGAGATCTATTAATAGAGCACATTATTGGTAGGGGAAGGATCGAAGGAAGTCTTTATATGCTTGAAGACATACAAAAAATATAATTTGGATTAATGGTATACTTAAGAGAATTATCATCAGCATATGAGTCTCATTGTCATTTTGGCCATCCATCATGTCAACTTTACGAGCTATGTGTCCCCATTTATCATCTTTTAGTTTTGATTGTAAATCATACAAGTTTGTCAAACTACATAAAGTGTCCTATCGACCTTGATTTAATAAAAGAGAAAAGTTTAATTTGTTATAATTCATTCTAACGTATAGTGCCTTGCCCTATTATTTCAAAATCTGGTTGTAGATACTTTGTAATAGTTATTGATGATTATTCACAAGTTTGTTGGTTGTATTTGTTGCAGAGCTGTTCTGAATTATTACCTTTCATGCAAAAATAGAGAATCAATTCAGTAAATCTATCAAAATTTTACAAAGTGATAATGAAAGAAAGTATTTTCTACAAAGTTGGTTCAACTCTTTAATGCAAAAGGTATTGTTCATCAATTCTTGTGTTCAAATACCCTACAGCAAAATGGGGTTATTGAAAGAAAAAATCATCATTTGTTGGAAAAGACTAGTAATGAAAGGATATGCACTGATATATTGAGAAGATTATTTTATACCTTTCCACTAGTGACAAAATAACATTTATTTGCCTATTTTTTAGTTTTGTTGCTACACATAGATGGGCATTACATCAGTTGGATATGAAAAATGCTTTCTTACATGGTGACCTAGCTGAGAAGGAGCAACCACCAAGGTTTATTGCCTAGAGGGAGTTTGGAAAGGTGTGCTGTTTACATAAATCCCTATATAGCCTAAACTAATCTCCACACACATGGTTCAACAAATTTAGTGTAGCTTTTATTCAATATGGCAAGCGACAAAGTGAGAAAGATCATTCAATATTTTATATATCTAAGACTACTAGCCTTATATTGTTTGGAGTGTATGTAGATGATATTATCATCATTGGCAATGATAGAGCAATGATTAACAGACTTAAGATAGAGCAATGATTAACAGACTTAAGATATATCTTAAGTCCTAATTTAAGACCAAAGATCTTGGTCAATTTTTTTAAAAAATATTTTTTAGGAATTGAAGTTGTAAGGTGTAAAAAAAGAATCTTTGTATCTCAAAGGATGTATGTTTTAGATATTTTGAGAGATGCAAGCTTGTTCCATTCCAAGCCAAGTGACATACCAATGAATCTAAGTATCAAGCTTTTTTTCAAAAGATGACACTTTACTTGATGATCCCACACTTTACAGGAGACTAATGGAAAAACTGAATTACTTAACCATGACAAAACCTGATATATCTTTTTCAGTAAGTATGGTTAGTCAATTCATGGTAGCTCTCAGAAATACTCGTTAAAGAGCAGCAATGCGCATCCTCCAATATTTGTTGAGAAATCCTGAAAAGGTGTTACTATCCAACTCTACTAGTGATAGGGGTACTTAAGCCTATGCAAATGCATATTGGGTAAGCTCTCCTATGGATAAAAAGTCTACATCTAGTTATGCTATCTTTCTTGAGAGTAATCTAGTATCCTAGAAGAGTAAAAAGCAGCAAATAGTTGCTAGGTCTAGCGCAAAAACAAAGAATAGAGCCATGGCTTTAGCTACAATAAAGGTATTATAGATGGTTCAATTCTTAGATGAAATTGAGCTTTTAGTTTGGACTCTTACAGAGTTATGGTGTGATAATCAGACGGTAATTCATATTGCTATCAATCCAATATTTCATGAAAGAACCAAGCATATAAAAGTTGATTGTCATTTCATAAAAAAAAAGTTACAAAATGGAACAATAATATTGAAACATATGCACACAGGGGAACAACTAACCAATATTCTTACAAAATCACTTTCAAGAGTTCGAGTTGACTATATATGTAACAAGCTGAGCATAACTGATATATATTTTCCAACTTGAAAGAGAGTATTAGTGTATGCATGTGTGTAAATTGAAATATTATGAAAATATTTCATGAGAGACAGTTTAGGAAGAATTAATTAGGATAATTAATATGTAATTTGTAATTAATTTTCTTTCCTTAGTATTGTCTATATAATGAAAGGTTAATCAAGGGATTAGCAAGTTGTTTTCCAAAACCTTAATTCTAACATATTTTTTGTTAGACTAACATTGATTTTATCCGTTATCATTGTCACAATAAAAAGAACATTTTCAACAATGAATATTTTGAAAATTTATTGGCATAATCATATGAGAGATCAATACTTGAATAATAGTTTAATTGTGTACGATAAAAAATATATGTTCAAAAGTATTTACAACAAAGTTATTGAGCAACTTGTAAAATTTTAACAACTATGACGAGATATAAACGTTTTAATTTTTTATTACTATTATGATTATTGTTATTATTTTATAATTTAATATATCTTAACTAAGTAGTTAAAATTTTTGGCCGCTGATTGCCAAACTTACACTTCAAAGCTTTAGTTTGCATCCATATGATAGAATATGAAGCAATTAAGGGGGAAAAATTAAGGTGTACTTTACTTCACAAAGTTGCAAGTTCTGCTATAGTATTTAAAGCTTCAAGAACGGCCGATTGTTGGCACTTGGCACCTCAGAATCGAAAAATTATTAGCATTAAAATTCACCAGATAAAGAAGAAGTCAGCTTTTGTTCCTTCACCTAAAAAATATGGCTGAATCCTTGGGGTTCAGCATCGCAGAAAACGTGTTGGAGAAACTAGGGAGTACTGCTTTGGGGCGAAAGGTGTCCAAAAGGAGTTGGTAACGCTTAAGGAGACGTTAACTGCGATCAAAGCTGTGCTCTTGGATGGTGAACAACAACAGGCACGTAACTTGGGCTGAGCCCTTGGCTACAAAAGTTCAAAAGATGCTTGTTATAAAGTGGAAGATTGAAGCATTTAGGTGGCAAGTCCTGGAACGCGGAAGCTCCGAAAGGATAGTATGCCATTCTATTTTAGCTCAAACCCACTAGCATTTCGTTTAGGAAGGGCTATAAGAAGATCAAAAAGGCAAACGAGATGTTGGATGAGATTGCGGCTAAAAGGCCAAATTTCATCTCTTTGAAAAACATGAAACTAATGTCATGCACAGTGCGAGGGAAACCTGCATTGCTTATTGTTCCGGATGAAGATAAAGAAAACGTAACAGTAAACTTCTTAATGCGTCCAACTGACACGGAAGGCATCCCTGTCCTCCCCATCGTCTGGAAAAAGGACCCTTAGGGCAATTGGTGTTTAATGATGGAAGAGTAAAAATGCATTTTGAACGCAGGAGAAACCAAATAAACCTATCAATTAAGAAATTTACAATCGAATTATTGCCTAATCACACCCCCCTAGTTTAATAATGCTAGCAAATTTCAGACAATCTAAACAAAACTCACAAGATTGATTACTTAGTACAATTACTAATCCAAACATAAATGGCTCAATAAAGATACAAACCAGAGCTTTCATTCAATTTCGACAGACTCAAGCACCAGTAGCTTCTTTCAATGCCTTCTTCAACTCCTCATTCACATCCCCTTCTATCGGATTCTTCTTATTGTTTCTTCTCTCTATATTCGATTTACTAATCCCATTTCTTTCAGTTTCTCTGTATTTCCCAGAATGCATATCTCCGAATTTCGCGCCGGAGATTTCTAGCCTGAGATCCTCCACGGCTCGCTTCAACAACCCATTCTCAGCTTGCAAAGCTTCTAACTGACGCTTGACTGTACAAAATGCTTCCGCCATGTCAGCATTCGTACCCACCTTTGGAACCGCCTTGCTGGCTGTGGCTGTAGCCCCCTTTGAGTCAGAAGTGTCCACGTGTTCGATCCCGATCTTATCCATCATCAAAAACGGAATCTTCCTAAACGAAATCCCAGCAGTAGGATCTCCCATTCCGTCGACGCCACTCTTCATCTCCGACGGAATCTTCATTCCCCACCGGAATTTCACCAACGCCTTTCCCTTCACCGGCACTGCCGTCCTCGCCGCTACCTCCACTCCGGACAGAATCCCCGCGATATCTCCCGAATTTAAAGCCGCTAGTTTCCTCTTCTCAGCAAAGAACTCCGCGGAGCCACCGTTAAAAGCCGGCGAATCCACCACATCAATCGATGAATCGACATCCAACACGGCGCCAGTCTTCGGCTTCACGACTTTATCAAAAACCGAAGACTGCGACTTCTTGATCGAGAAATCCCCAAACTGAGGCTTGAAGTGAAGCATAAAGCTAGGGTTTCCACGGCCAAGGAGGTTAAACTCAGCGCTCATAAGCATAGAGCTGGAGATGGGAGAACCGAACGGTCCGGTTCCAGTCTTGACGATAAGAGAGAACGGATTCCACGTGTTATTAGGACGGTAGGCGATCTTGATGGACGGTCCAGATTCGAAGAATGTAGAAAGATTTAAAGTGAGTTCCTTGGATTCGCCGGCGACGATTCCTGATTGAAACGGCAAGCCTACAATGCTTAGAGGTATTTTCGCTCTCAACACTGGCCTTTTCTCTTCGCGAAATTTCAATGAAGCTTTCATTTTCTTTCTTCCCTCAAAACCCTAACTTTAATTTTGAAAAAAAAAGGAAATCTTTTTGGGCAGACACCGAAGATTGGAGTATAGGGTTCTCAATTTCAATTTATGGGATTTTTGTTTTTGTTTTCGATAATTATATGTAGCAGAAATTCCGCCAAATTGCGGCTGGATCGGGGGAGGGTTTCAGAGTTTTGGCTGTGGTGGGCTTAAAACCAGGGAGGGCACTGGGCACGTCATGATTTGCCATTGAATTTTAAGGAAATTCCGATAAGAGCAACGGTAAGAAGAATTCAGGTTGGAGGCGTAATTATGGGGAATAAAAAGGAGGATTAGTGGGAGTAACGGTGGATGTGGAGCTATGGCCTATGGCCTATGGCCACCACAAAACGATGAATTTGGAGTATTGTATTGTGAAAACTCAGTGAGAAATGACGAGTATTTTCGAATTTCAAATTTCAAAAAATTTAAAAATTCTTTTCGAATGGCAATTATTTTTCATCTGTCGTTTATAAATCAGTAATTAAATTTTTTTTCTATAAAGCTGATCCACCTGTGCTTTTGCAGCAGATCATCTGTGAATATTGGTTGTGGGCTTTCAGGTGATAGCTCAGTTCTATCAAGTTTTTCAAATGCACTAATAATTAGGTTGGAGATCCTCTTCGTTGTTTAGAATTGATGGATATCTTCACTTATTTTACCTACATTAATTTATAACTAATATTAATTCATGTCATCTGTTTTATTTTATCAAACTAAAACACCCCGATTCATTAAGCTTAACATCATTTACCCAACTTCTCCACAATTTCACCCAAATTACTACTTACGTTCCTCTCTTCCTAAATTTTCCGTTGAAATTTCTGCAACTTGAAACTCAATTGGTGAAGTTTGACATCATCAACAAGAATTTCAAGTAAATAATCGTGTCATTCGTTTAAGTGTTCATTTGAATTTCATTGTATTTTTTATGTAATATAATTGAATTAATTGAATTATTAATTAAATATAAATATTAATTTTAGTGACATGCGTTTAATAAAAAAAAATTTTCAATCGTAATTATAATAATTTTTTTTTAATTTCAATTATAATAATTTTTATTATTATTTGTAATCTCATCGCTGTCAATTTCATCATTTGTCCAAATAGAGCATAAAGAAATTGAGATGTTAGCCAATCAAAATTTTGTAAAATTTAATCACTAATTTTTCAATAGACTTCTTGGAGTATATATGAATACAAACATTAAGATCCTTTGTCTTTCAAGACTTGGTCTAAATGGTGATTCACGTGTTAGTGGGGCTTTTTTTTTTTTCTTTAGTTTTGAATTGTTTTGAGGCTAGTGCGATAGTTACTTGACTGAGTTTCCAAAGATTCTGCCAAGTGTTTCTTCATCATGCAAGATTCGGATATTAAAAGCTGTGTCTTTGAGGTGTTAGCTTTATTATGTCAATGAAGCTTCTATTTTTTTTTTTTTTCAATTTGCTTATTACTTAAATCCAATTTGCTGATTTTTTTCAAATCTTTGGACATGATGTTTGGTACTATATCATATTTTGACAAACTTCGATTTAATTTTTACAGTTATCCTGAATCAATGATCCGAACACTTAAAGTGCTTTATTCATTTGGATTCCTTGATGATGCCAAACTTACTTCACCAGTTGGATTTCAAATTGTAAAAATTTCAACAAGTAATAGGGCTAGAGGAAGAAAAGCAGAAAATCGGGAGCAATGACGAAGAAGTTGGGCAAATGGTGTTAAGGCTAACGAAATCGAGCGTTTTGGTAAGATAAATACATAAGTGACGTGGATTAATATCAGATTAGCGTTTGTAAACTCAGTGTGGATACCCGCAAATTTTAAACGGTTGAGAGGATCTTTTCCCAATAATTAAATAGGAAGTTAAAAAAAAAAAGCATTACTAATTTCAATTTTTTTAAAAAGTGTAAATAAATAGAATGTTTAACAAATAATTCTTTCACAGGCTCATATTTTATTCATTCATTAAGTTTAATAAATAATTATGAATAATATTTTAATATTATTAATTAAACAAATAGATTACAAACATATCAAATTTTTTTCATGTTTAATTTGTTTATACTCAAAGATGTAAAACAAATAGAGCATTTGATAAATAATTCGTGAATATGTTTGATTTTTATTTATTTATTAAGTTTAACATATTTCATTAATTAAATAAACATATTATAAACATAATAAAAATTGTTCATATTTAATTCGCATACATTATTAAATTTTTTGTGATTAAAATGGCTATATTTACAAACACCCTTTAAGTATTTTTAAAAGTAATAAAAGTAACTTCATATTGAGAAAGAAAAAATTCATTATTCTTTAATAAAATATAAATATAATATTTAGAAATCAATAAATTAAATTAAACAAACAAATTAACTATCAAGCGAACTATTTTTAGACAAATCGAACACAAATTAAAACCAAAACCAAACATAAATATGATGAAATTAGAATGTGAAATCTCAAGATTTCATGAATCAAACGTAGACATGATTCTCTTCAAAACAAGGCTTCATTGGCAGAAAGCAAAACTAAATAGGTGTGAGACTTTTGTAATGGAGATTGTTTAGCATTTGTGATTGGAGTCCATTTGATTATAATCGCTATCCTAGATCGTAAATTAATACCAAACAAAATACATGATGGGTGTTGATTTTCTAGCCGTCTAAAAGTTAGTTATAGTAAGTTACAAGTTATTGTAGATGGAGATGCTGTTAATGTAGAGGGAACTGTAGACTAGAAATCAATTAGTGAAATATGGGCTAGAGGATGAGTTCGAACTAGATGTTGAGCTGGAGTTTGGAAGCAGATGTTGTTGGAACTAACAAATCATCATTTGATCACAAGCACAAGCATTCAAACAATAAAACTCAAACTGATCTTGGGAGCCGAAACCAAGGGATGATGCCCACTGAAGATGCTACCGGAGAGGGACAAGGTAGCCGGATCCTCCGGGACTGGTGGCTGGTCGGTGGGATCTGCCATGGACCTGAAAAGTCAAGGAAGAAGGTGGAGGCTACTGTGGTTTCAATTAGTAAAATGAAGGAAACTGCTACCTTTTCTGTAAGTGATAGAATGTTTTTTTTTTTTTTTAATGGGCTAAAGGTTTGCTTATATAAACAGGGAGCAGGGACCCTTCATCAATGCATATTGACCCATCATAGTTCTAAACACATAAATTAATATTGGGATTACATTTAACTAAAAACATATTACATGTTCGAATATGTTACAATATGATACCAATATAGTTACGGTGCATTTGGATTCCACCGAGGTGCCAGTGCGGTGAGGTTAGCATGTTTTTCTGCTCAAACGCGCTGGGATTTGTCATTTGGATGACAGAACTTCAGTGCAGTTGAGGGGTTCTCAACGCACTGGAAGCAAAAGCTAGACTGGACCTGAAAGAGTCCAGCGATAAATTTTTGATCCCACTGCAATAGTTCTTTCCAAAAATAACCAAACTCTTTCATTTTTTTTTTCTTTTTTACCTTTGAAATTATAATATATAGTCAAAAACATCCCTATCACTTAACTTCTTTTTTCATTTCTTTTTTTTTTTTCATTTTAAAAATTTTTATTAATTTAATATAAATAAATAAGATTTTATAATTATATAATAAACTAATTAATAATTAAAAAAATATCTATAGTATTAATCTTAATTACTTTTCATTTTTTATGAATAAAATTATTAGTTAATATAAAAATAGTTTTATATTTTTAATAATTTATTAATATAAAAATATCAAATATATATTATAAATTTATTATATACAAGTTTTAATTTAATGTCTTTAATGATTTTTTTTTTTTTACTATAATTCATTCATCATTATCATTGCTTTTACATTTAAATACATATCTCATCACTAATTTTAATTTCACCGTTACAGTATTTAATCTCACTGTTACAGTAATTAATATCACTTTCATCACTATTTTTAATCTCATCGAAACCAATCTCACCACTCATCCAAATAAATCTTTACTCATAATTTTACGTTAATTGACCTAAATGTGGATTAATTACTACATTAAGATAATTGTGACAGAGGTGGGATAGCAGTTAGAAGTCAGTTAAAGCTGTTAATCATTCGTAACAAGTTGTAAAGGATTGATTACATTCCAATCTTGTATAAATACATTGTACAATCAGATTTCAAAGATATCAATGAAAAATTACAACTTTCTCTCAAATTCTCTCTTCTCTCTATTTCACTGTTCTACAATTTGGATCACAGTGCTCGTCGCTTCTTCTTTCTTTTACCCAAGATGTCTATTTTTAATCTTGATTCATTGTTCTTAGTTGCTGGTAATTTTCCCCGCATCATTTTACTATCAGAGCTCGATTCTTGCATCTATAGCAGACAATACTAGAATGCATGATATTAGGAGGTTTGAAGAATATGTCAAGAAAAGCCTGAAAAAAATTCTGGCTAAAAGACTAACATCACAATCCTGGGTATGTAATAAGGCAAGATCACTGTAGATATTTCATTTAATTCGGAGTTTAAGTGTCCGGTTTAATTTCAAGGTCCAATATCATTGGGCTTGGATTTATCCAAAGCCCAATGATTTTTTTATTATGTTTATTTTTGTTATTTGTCTGTATATATATATATATATATATGTGTTTTTTATCTAATTTATTTTAATTTTTTAATTTTTATCTGTTAAAAAAAAAAAATTTTGTTATCCTTATCTTTTAATTATCTTTTAATTTATCTGATATTTTAAAAAATAAATAATTTAAAATTTTAAAAAAAAATCAAAAGATTGGCTTTGTTGATAAATTAAGAATGATCTCGGTTACAAACTGAGTTTGAAGTGATCTAAACTTCCCTTGCTTGTCTTATAAATAAATTTCAGCTCACAGAAATCAGAGAGAGAAATCACTAGAAAACACCCTCATCCCACTGCCATCTCTGCTAGAACACTATCTCCGAACCATTACTAGTAAGCAGCCCATATCACAGAAGCCAGTCACAAACAAAAACACAGGCCTAATTTCCAAAAACCAACGGCCGATCCCAGGATTACCGCATATCATCTCACCAATTCATCAGCAAAAATCATAACCAGTCCCACCAAAATCAGCAATCAAAAAGCTCAAAACCCAACACAATCAATAAAAATCACAATCAATGCAATGTGGCTATTTTGGGCGATGGTGGCAGTCGAGGAAGGTTAAAGTCGCAGCGGCAGTGGAAGGCTTGTTTGTAGTGATGAACATTAGTTCAAAGAGAAAGATGTTCAGGGGCTGTTAGAATGGAGAAAGGCAGCTTGGTGTCTAGCATCATGGAAAGATGAAAGAAGGAGAAGTAAAACAAGGAAACAAGATGGTGGAACCAGTTCTCTTAGTGTTGAAAGTAAACAATTGTTGAAAATTGGAGACTGAAGCCAAACTCAACATTTGAAGAATGAGAGTGAAGTAGAGAAGCAAAAAAAATTGGGCCCATTTGTTCTGCTTAAAAGCTTTGGTTTGGGTTTTAACCCAAATTTTGGTAATTACTTATCTTTATTTTTTTTTTATTTGTTCATATATTTATTTATTCATTCATTTATTTATATTTTATATGTTAGAATTTCTAGATTAGGAACATCTTTATAAATTATTTGAAAATAAATAAAAATATATAAATTTGTTGTTAAAATGCTACGAAATCAAAAAATGGTTGATTCTCTAAAATTTATTATTAAGTTTACCCCAATTGAAAAAAAATTTAAATAAAATTTCAAAAATAATAATTAATATTTACTTTCAAATAAAAAAATTCAAATACCAAAAATATATAAATAAATTTAATAAAAATTTGGGAATAAATTAACAATTATTCAATTATAAGATTTTCAAAATTTTCAAATAATAAATTTTTTAAAAAATTTTTATGTGAAAAATTTATTTAAATTTAATCTAAATTGTGAAATAATTTAGATAAAATTTTAATAAAAGTAATTATATTTTTTTAAATAAAAGAATTAAAAATATAACTTAAATTTTTGGGTGAAAATATTTGACAATTATCTAATGATAAAATCTTTAAAAAAAAATCACAAATGGCCAATTTTTATGAGATTTCTAAGTAAAGGTTTTTTTTTTTTCTAAATTTAACTCAAATAGTGAAAGAATTTATATTAGATTTCAAAAAATAATTGTCATATTATTTTCTTTCTAAAGATTGAGAAACAAATGACAAATAACAAGAGTTTAATTTCTAAGAAAATATTTCTAAATTTAACTCCAATGGTACAAAATTTAGAAATAAAACTTGTAAAATAAAAAATAAAATTTGAGAATGAAATGTTTAGTAATCACAGATAAATGGTCATATAAGAGATTTTTAGGTAAGAAAATATTTTTAATTTTGATCAAAATAGTGAAAAAAATCTGATATACTTTCAATAAAATAAAAAATTAATAAAAAATAATTGATTAAGTTCTTTTTCAACGATGAAACCTCTTTAAAAAAATAAATAAAATTTTTGAATACTCTTGAGATAAGAATGTATTTTTAAAAATTATGTCAGATTAATGGAAAAATTTTAAAAATTATTTCTAATATTTAAACATTAAAATTTAATAAAAGACCATTAGAATCAAAGATATTTAGGATAATTTAAAATTAAATCCTAACATCTTTAGATAAGCGTTGTGAGGGTGCTATAATTTCTTTACACATAATTAAATTCCTAAACCATGTTCTAATTAGTGAATCAAAACTTATTCTTTAAGGATCATTAGTTGAGCTTGGGATCTCATTAAAAGAATAGATTAATTAGGTGATTAATAACACTTTAATAAAATATTGGTGGTAACTCTTAAAATTTATATCTAGTTATAAATCTACAGATCTATATGTTATGGTAATTATGACCTAGTTACAAAATGTTTAGTAGATTGGGGTAACACAGAACATTATTTCAAAAATTAATATCTCTAATCTTTGGGTCACTGAAAAATATCATTAACAAATTAATAAATTTAATAGTAAGGACTAGTGGTCAAAAGATTAATATTATTGAATTTGTCAACTGCTAATAATATTGTCAGCGAAAATGTTTTATAGAGTGTTCAAGTTTAGACTAGAATGCATGCACATATACGAGTTATCGATGTGCCCATTCTTAATCATATGTGCAAATGAAAGAGACTAACTTCTCAAACAAGCATGGCAAAAAAATGTTTTTAACTTAAGCCCAGCAAAATAAAAATTCTATTTTGCCCATGCAAAACCAAAAAACTAGAAAACGGTATTCTTGATTTTCTAAAAGCTTAAGAGAAAGAATAAATTTATGCAATGCATATTGAGAACATCGATTTCAGTTTCATTCGCACATATAATAAAGTAAATAAATTTGTAAGTGCATGATTAAGATTTTTTTTATTAAAAGTGAAATTGAGTTTCTCGAATATAGAGACTCGAGAAGCTTTTTGGATATCAATTTTCGAGAAAACTAAAGATTTTTTAAAAATAGATATATAAAAAAATTTAAGTCTTTTCAAAAATAAATATTCGAGAACTTTTGAAACCTTTTGGAAATGGATATCCGAAAACTCTTAAAACTTTTTGGATATTCATTTATGAGAAGTTTTAAAAATTTTTGAATATTCATTTATGAAAAAACTCGATTTCAAGAATATTCATTTGTAATAAGTTTTAAAATTTTTTGAATATTTATTTTTGAAAAACTCGATTTCAAGAAATAAAAAAAAAAGAATAAAATATAAGAATAAAAAATAAAAAGTGAAGTGAGATATATTTAATTAAAAATAAAAAAATTAATTTTGAATTTATAGTGTATATAAAAATGAGATGTATATATCGTTAAATAAGATGTAAATAGAATTCTCCTAGGAGGGGAGCAGACTTGGGCGCAAATAATTTCATTGATGATTTGTGATTTCATTGTTCAATGCAATTGGGTTAATAATCCAAACAAGCCCAGAGAGAAAGAAAGTAAAAGGGCCCAAAATCGGATGGGAAAACAAAGCAACAAAGCATTTGAGATTAAAAAATTCTTTTTTCGACAAAAATAATAAAAGCCCAAAGCATTTCCATTGTGAGAGTTACCACTGTTTGAAGAATAGTAGCTGTAATCTGTTTTAGTTTATATAAATTAGTCAATTCATATTGTATAATTTAGGAATTTAAATTAAGTTAATTTTTTATACTGCATAAAACCATTCATTTTTATTGGGCAATTCACTTCATGCCTCCGACGAAAACAAAGAACACGTTCCCAACACAGGCTCTTAAATAACAAGCCCTACAAACTAATATCAAACAAAATCTATACCCACTAAAAGGAAAACAAGAAAAAGCCCATTTCAACTGTAAGTCCCCCCTGTCCCGTATCCATGAGGATTTCCCTCCACTCGGGTATTATGGGACGTCGACTCATCTATAGTGTAATCGATAAAATAAATTAATATAATATTAAATTTGAGGTTGAATTCAATTTAAAATTTGAATAGAATTCGATTAATTTTTTTTAGTTTTAATTTAATTTGAAATAAAAATTAAATTACTCAAATTCATTTAATTAAATTTGATTAATAGATAAAAATAAACTCGATTTTTATATTTGATAAAAACTCAATTACTTATATTTGAATTTAAGTTTGAGTTAGAAATATTTAATTATTTAAATTATAAAAATATATTTAAATATAAAAATTTGATTAAGCTCATAAGTTATTTGAATCAAATATAATAATACTTAAATTAAATTTGATCGATTAATCAAATTACTTGAATTTAAACTCAATTCGATAATAATCAAATTAAATTTAAATTTTATTCAAATTAAATCCGATAATATTAATATATTATTTACCAGACCCACCCACAACCGGATTGTTCCAACAGGATGTGCCTACGCCCTACACTCCTTCACCTGCCCAGTAGGCAGCCCAGTGCCATGTCCAGGCAAAGCCGACATTGATGGGCACCAGTGGGCTTTCCACGTTCTCCAGTCGTTGAATATGTGAGTCCCACTTGCATTGCACGTCGAAGTGCTTGTTGCCATGTATCCGTCGTCTCTGCGTGCTTGCTTTGCGGACGCATCGTGCTGAGGCGCCTCTTGTTTGTCAAGTTCTGCCTGGCGGATCCTCTCCTCTTTTATTTTGAGTTACCATTTCTTTCTGCATTGGGTCATGGGCTGTTGCTTCCTCTACCTGCAGCACCACATTTTCCATGTCAAAATCAAATGAATTGTTAATTAATTGTAATTACGTCATTCAAGTGACGATTACATATTAGTGATCATTAAGATTAGACGCATAAAATTTCCGTTCCTTCCAGGAAATTGCCTAGTGGACTAGTGGCCACCAGGATATAAGAGAAAAGTAAGGTCGTTGTCCAAGTCGTTGTCCAGAATGAGGCAAATGACCCACAACGTGCAATACCCGACTTTAAAAGTGAAAAGTTGGCCACAAGAAAGTGGGAAACGAAAAAAAAAAGCCTTCAGAAGAATATTTTGCTTTCTCATGTATGACAAAAGGACGCATGTGCAATGGGATAATGAAGCTTTAAGACTAATCTAATGTACCAGTCAATTTAAGGAAAAAAATAAAAGGAACTAAAAAGAGATGGGAATGGACTTTCTTCTCCACGGTTGCCTTGGTCTTTTCCAAGCCAGCTTTGGCAAAGGCCGCTACGTTGGCTGGCTTTTACATGATGGACTCCACTTTTCCTTTTGTGATCACTGTCTTTTCTTCTTCATTCTCCATATCACGCTACTCAAAACCTCTCACGTGGCTTTCGCGGACAGGACTTTTTCTTCGGTGCTGACCTGTTCTGCCACCTGGCGAGTTGTTGAGACATGTGGGAGGGGAAGTTTTGGTCGTTTATAGAAGTTTTATCTTATCTTGAAACGAGGCAAGTTAAGGACGTGTGGCAACACGAGGCTAGCAGCTGCTCCGTGCGCGTGTCAATGCTCTTTCTCGTTCGCTTAGCCTGCGTAATATTAGACCGTGTATAATAATTTTACATTAAATATAAAATGTCTAAACCGAGAACAAGAACCCAACCAAAATCTTTTTTTTTTTATCCATTTCAATTCAAAGAAATGGAGGTGAATATATAGTTAAATTCATTTATTAATTTCCATAAAATAAGATCAGGCTTTAATTTGGAATTATCGAGGTGCACTTGAATTTAAAATTTTATTTAATTAGTTCATATAATTATTTTATGATGATATTCAATTAATTTAAAGTATATATCTTAGTACTTAAATTTTTTTTTATTTTCAAATTACGACATTATTTATAAAATGAAAAAACTTTCATTTATAAAAAATTTATATTTGTGATATAAGAATAACATATATATAATTGAGTTTGATTTGGTATGAAAAAGTTGTGTTTATGAATTTTAGGCTTCATTTATCTCACAAAATTTAATTTTTAGAAAATATTTTTTAAAAAATATTTACATTTTTTGAAAAAAAGATTTTTTGTTATTTAAATGAATTAATGAAAAATATTTTTTATTGTTTGATTATTTTTTAGAAAATATGTTTTTTGTAATATAATACTAATATAACTATTAAAATATTAAAATTTATTTATTATTAAAATATATTGAAATTATTTATTATTGAAATTATCAATATTCATGAATAATTATATTTTAATGATAATATTTAATATTAAAATATTATATTATAAAAATATTTAAAGTAAAACAATTTATTATTCTTTATGATAATATTTTAAAATAATTAAAATAGTATTACTATTCTTAAAATATTTTTTTTATTAATATTAAATAGTTATTTATTATTAAAATATTTATACTATTAAAATATTTATATTTTATATTGAAAGTATGTGTTATTAAATCATACCAAAAATCTTTTTATTTATATTTATAATTAAAATAGTAATATAAATACCTTAATAAATAAAAATATAAAATTATATATTTTAAACAAATAATAATAAATTATTAAAAATATTCATATTAAGAAAATAATATTATTAATAACATTATACTCAAATATATTGATAAATGTTTTACTCATAGATACTTCTTTTTTGAAAATCGTCTTCCATTTTTTAAAAGAGGAAGAACATTTTCAGAAAAGTTATCCTTTTTTTTATTAATAAATTATTTTTTATTAAACAATCAATTTTTTACTAAACAAATATCTAAAAGTACAAAAATTAATTTTCAAAAATCGTTTTTTACAACACGAACGAAATCTTAAATTGTTTCGAACTTCCTTACGAATTTATTTTAATGGAAGGTGTTGTTTGAGGGCTGTAATTAGGGGTGTAAATGATACATTAATATTCGTAAGTTATTCGGGTTAAATTTGAAAAAAATTCGAATTCGATTCGATTATTGTCGAGTCGAACTCGAGGTCGAATAGTTCAACTTATCGATCAAACTGAATTCAAGTATTCTTATATCTGGTTCGAGTAGTTCGCGAGCCTAATCGAGCTTTTATATTTAAATATATTTTTATTATTTTAATTAATAAAATATTTTGAATTCGAGTTCGAGCATGAATAATCGAATTTTTGTCAAGTATACGAATCGAACTTATTTTTACATATTAATCGAACTTAATCGAACGAGCTCAAGTAGCTCGAATTCGATCACGAATCGAACTCGAGCTTGAAAAATAAAATTCGATCGAACTCAAATCAAGGATTGAGTCTCGAGTTATAAATCGAACTTGAACTCGAATTTTTTACTATTCAACTCGACTCGGCTCATTTACAGTCCTAACTGTGACGATGCCAATATATCTTTGCCCGTCTGGAGCTTAATTTATTGACATATATATAAGTGTCGTTTTACAGTATTGTTTCATTCTTTTTATATTATTTTCAAACGATCTTTTGTTGGGATTTTTTTATTTGCAATTAGGGGCTTTAATCTATACTTGGCTAATGTTATTAGCCTTGTTACTAGCTCTATCGACTTCTTTGCATTTTAATAAAACTCTTTTGACTAAAGAAAAAAATTTAATTTGTTATTTTTATCTATATACTAATAATAAAATTCGCGAGAATTTGTGATAACGAGAATAACGTGCCGCCACCATTTTCATAAAACGGAAGCACCGCAGCTGCGAATAAAGTGCCGCCGAAAAGAAAAGATCGTTCTGTCTGTGTAGTGGATTGATAACAATTGGAATTAGGGTGTAAACTAATCAAGCAAACTGGTTCGATACTCAGATAACTTTTTTGGGAAGATATACACCAAATTTTTTAAAGGAAGTTTCTGAAATTTTCAATTAAAAAATTATCTCTTAAATCAATTAGTATATTATTAAAGTTGATATTTGGATATTACTCGAGCAAGAGAGTTTAGGTATATAATGTCCTTTTTAATTGAGTAGGTAGTAAGATAAGGAAAATTTAAGAATAAATTAGGAACTTAAAAAAAATAATTAAATAAAGTTTATGAAAATTTTAATTAAAATTAATTAAATAAAAAAATTTTATTACATAAATGAAATATATAAAAATTGAAAAAATTTTAAACAATTTTGTTATATTTTGATATAACTTTTATTCTTAGTAAGTACTAACTAAATTTAAATTTATAAATGACATTTTAAACAATATTTTTAATGTTTTCATATATTATTAATTTTTCATTAAATCTATTAGTTTGAAATTTTTTATTAAGTTTGAATTTTTCTATTAAAATTTTAATTAAATCATTTATATTAAAAAACTTCACCAAATTTTAGCGTTACCAATGAGTAGAGTATGAATAAGATAAAGCATTCCCTATCCTCATCTTTGGATTTTCATATTATATTCATTCTCGTATTCATACCCAATGAATATTTTAAATTTATCTCTATTTTTATCTCACAGGTATTTAATAAATATGAATAATTTTCATACCATAGTTTAAAAAAAAACTAAAAACTAAAATTCTTTTAGCTTTTTTTATTTAAATAATTTTTTATAAATATATATAAATATATTTTTAATAAAAATATATTAATTTAATTAATTTAAAATAATAATTTATATTATTTAATAAAAATTTTATATATTAAATATATAAAAATATATATGTAAGATACAGATATGAAATGAATATTATATTCTTCATTCTCATCCAATATCCAATAAAAATTTAAAATTATTACCATCCCCATCCTTATATTTATAATATAATTTTCATTCTTATGTTCATTTGAATAAAAAATCAAAGTAAAAAATCAGGTTCCTCCATAAGTAAACTTTATCTCCTTACCAAACTTCATCTAAAATTTCCCATTTCCCATCTTTTGGATGTTAATAGATGAAGTTAGTGCATATTTCTAGTTGAATTAAATTGGTTTGCCTGTCTTAAACCTATGAATTAATGCATGCAAATCAGTGTTTAAAGTTCAATACAACTCGAAGGCAGCACTGTCATAGCAATCTTGGAACCTTCCTAGGTATAGAATACCAAAATACATAGAATATCACGTCCAAACAAATTCAAAGAGCAACAACTCCATATTAACTTTTTCTTCTTCCAAACCATTCATTACGAATTTTAATTTATTGGCAAGGGAAAAAGGAAAAAAAAATATTTTATTTATCAATACATGTTTTTTCTCCAATTTTTCCCATATTCCATCTTTTTTTATTCGTATAACTGCTCTGAAAGAAAACATTAAATTGGAACTCAAACAACAGGATGAACCCAAAAGAAAACCAAGTTGAAAATAGATAGACAATTAGACACTACTGATCTTCACTCTCCACGTACCAACAAAAGAAAAGGAAAAGACTGACTCTTAAAGTCTTCATCCAGAGCACAAAAACTCGTCCATTTCAATGATAGGATCCAAAGTATGGATCTGCCTCAGCAACCCAAGTGTTCCTTCTAGTATCAGCTGCTGCATTGTTAGGCTCCCACTCCTTCATGTTCCTAGTCTTTTATTCCCCACTTCGGTAGTCTTGTCTCCCAGTCGTCGAATAGGCGTGACTACCCGCAGCATCTCCAGCATATCTAACATTGTCATCGTATATATCCAACTTGCCTGCCCGCATCATAGCCAGTACCTGTGTTGGTGTAGCCACGAGCATCGCCTCTGTTGTACCCACCTGTGGTTTAACCAACACCAGCTTGCCTCGCTGTTGCGTTTTGATAGCAGGCATCTTGTTTCATCTGCTCTGCTTGTTCTTTCCTCTCTTCCTTCCTCTCCCTTGCCATCTCTTTCTCATTAGGGTCTCTGGTCTTCATTTTATCAACCTTTCCATTACCACATTTTGATGAATTAGTTTCGATAAACAAAAGAAATGCCTTTATAAGCCCTAATAGCAAAACGCTTTTTTGTGGCCAAAAGAATAGCAAAACCCTTTGACGACTAAAACAAAAGGTAAAACGACTGATTATAAACCTTTTCCTGCATGAAGGCTTTGGCCTTCTCCATGCCAGCCTTAGCGGAGGCCCCAGCATTGGCAGCTGCTTCCTTTATTGACTGCATCTTTCTACTACTTTTTTTTTTCTTCACTGCAAACCAAAGGTGTGTTTAGGGCTTTGGTCTTAAAAAAAAAACCAATGTTTTTGGTTCAGTAACTGGCTCCATTGTCCCTATCATTAAATAGGACCCAAAAGGTAGTTTGAAGCTGCCACGTAATGAAGTTAGGGCGACACGTGGGTTCCTTTGATCATTCAAATTCTGACACGTTTCAGCCAGACGGCAAACATGAAAGGCTTTGGCAGTGAAAGAAAATTTTATCCATGCCAGGGCAGCGGGGCGACACAAAGTCGCTAGCTTTGTGTTATGAGTCAATCTTGTATAGGGTCATGATTGAGACTTAGGTTATCATGAGTCACTTATATATAGGGTCATGATCGGGTAGAGGTGTCAAGGTGGGAGGGTAGATCTCTTGTGCTAAAAAAAATATTCTTATTTTAAATATTGTAATCGTTAGTGATAGTATAGTTCTAAAATCTCTTAGGCTCTTTAAGGAGGTGAGCAGTCAGCATATTATTGAGTTGTCTCACTGGTTAGGGTACGAACGTAGGCCATCTATCAAGGGTTGCCCTCCTGGCTCCGACGATGGTGTAAAGTCTCGATGTATTATTCCCGATAATAATAAAATACGTCTTTTATTCGAAAGTCCCGAGTGTTGTCTTGATGTATTTTTCATTCTCTCAATATGAATGTGTCTTCTTGTGTATGCTTGAGATTAACTGTGGCTTATGGTTGCTTGTTTAGATATCAAACTATCGTTGGTTGACTTGGGTGGGAGCGTCCATTCAAGTGTCGCATGGTCTATCGCTTGTTAAGAGAAAACTTAGCCCGTGACACGTAGTATCAGAGCACAATGTGAAGTGCTAGAGAATTAAAGAAATGGCCACAAATGGTGGTGTCAACCATCAACAGAGAATTGAGGAGCTTGAGGCCGCGGTGGCCGCTTTGAAAGCTCATGTGGTTACGAACGATCGTCTGAGGAAGATCGAGATAACCCAGCGAGAGTTGTCCGATACTCTACATAGCTTGAGTGAAGAGGCTAGAGATGCCTTGAATGTCTTCCAGAAAGAGTTTGAGGAGCTCAGGGCCCAAGTGGACGTCTTACAGGTGGTGGTGGCTAGATCGAGTTTTAGTTCGGTAGAAAGGGAAAAAAAGGCCAAAGTGCCAGAGCTCCGATGCTATGAGGGGGCAAGAGATGCCAAAGAGCTTGAGAATTTCCTATTTGACATGAAGCAATACTTTCAAGTCATGCGTACTGAATCAGAGGAAGACAATATGGCAATGGCATCAATGTACCTTGCGAGGGATGCCAAGCTTTGATGGCGTTCAAAATTTGTAAATGACGAATGCCCTATCAAAACTTGGGTGGACCTGAAGTAGGAATTGAAAAACTAGTTTTTTCCTGAGAACATAGAGTATATGGCCCGAAAAAAGCTTCGAGAGTTGGTGTAAACGAAAACAGTGCAGGAGTTTGTAAGGAGTTTTTTTACCCTAATGTTGGACATTAGAGACATGTTCGAAAAGGACAAAATGTTATATTTTTTTTAGGGCCTCAAACCGTGGGCCAGAACATAATTACATAGGCAAAATGTGCAAGATGTGGCCAAGGCCATGGCTGTAGCCAAACGCTTTCATGACTGCAATGATGGCTCCTCAAAACGAAAAAAATCCTTCATTAGGTGGCAGTAACTTCATCTTCGAGAGTGGTGGAAAGATGGCTAGAATGGATCGACCCTTCAGTAAGGGATCAGATAAGAGGCCTTTTGATCGAGACAACACCCAACCCAGAGCAAACAACGCAACAAGTTTTAGGCCTAGGTAACCATTAGCTTATTTCCTATGTAAGGGGCCACATCGAGTGGCTGAGTGCCCGCATAGAGGGCCCTTTAATGCCTTGAAAGCCTTGTCCCAAGATTTCATAAAAAACATCCGAGACAATTGAAGAAATTGAAAAAATTGAAGAGGAATCAGCCATGAAGGGCTTCATGCGATTCTTAAATGCCTTTCGTTCCTAGCTTAACACGATAAAGAGAGAACCAAGTAGAGGCTTGATGTATGTGGACCTGGTACTCAATGAGAAAATCACAAGGGTTATAGTCGATACGAGTGCAACCGATACCTTCATTACACCCAAAAAAGCAAAAAGGTGTGGTCTCAAGGTGTGGTCTCAAGGTGAACAAGGACTACGGGCAAATGAAAGCGATCAACTCACCAGCCTTCGCAATCAATGGAAGCTCCAAAAATGTGATGACCAAGTTAGGGCCATGAAAAAGAAAGGTAGACATCATAGTTTCCCCCATGAATAACTTTGATGTTGTCTTCGGATTGGACTTCATGATGTTGGCTTAGGCGATACCAATCCCTGTCGCTAGTTGTCTATTGTTCTTAAAGGAGCAACCCTGTGTGGTGCCAGCCACAATCTTATCAAAAAATGGAAAGAAGATAATCTCAGCACTATAATTCAAGAAAGGAATAAAAAGAGGAGAACCCTTTTATGTGGCGATATTGATCTACAAAGATGGGATGGAGTTAGATCCAATACCCGAAGGGGTGAAAAGGGTGTTAGGAAAATTTAAGAATGTGATGCCAGAATAATTGTCTAAGGTCTTACCTCATCGAAGATTGATTGACCATGAAATTGAACTTCTCTTAGGGGTTAAACCCCCTGCTAAGGCCCCATACCACATGGCTCCATCAGAATTGATCGAACTAAGAAAACAATTAGATGAACTCTTACAGGTCGAGTTCATTAGGTCATCAAAAGCACCCTTTAGAGCACCCGTGCTATTTCAGATGAAGCATGATGGAATCCTACGACTATGTGTCAACTACAAAATCCTAAATAAGGTCATCGTGAGAAAAAAATACCCGATTCCCCTTATTGTTGATTTGTTTGATCAACTGAGTCGGGCCAAATACTTTTCCAAATTAGACATGAGGTTTGGCTATCATCAAGTCAGAATTATGGAAGGAGATGAACCAAAAACCACCTGTGTAACTTGGTATGGGGCATTTGAATTTCTTGTTATGCTTTTTGGACTAACCAATGCTCCTACCACATTTTGTACCTTGATGAATCAGGTGCTCCATGATTACCTTGATAAATTTTTAGTGATTTATTTAGATGACATAGTGGTATACAGCTTCACTTTGGAAGAACATCAAGAACACTTGCGCCTAATGCTTCAAAGATTATAAGACCACCAATTGTATGTGAAAAGAGAGAAATGTGCCTTTGCTTAGACCCAAATCTATTTTTTAGGTCATATTGTCAAACAAGATCATATTCGAATGGATATGGAAAAGGTTAAAGCCATCAATAAGTGGAAAACACCTAAGAATGTTAGTGAACTTCACTCATTTTTAGGATTGACCAACTATTACAGTAGATTTGTAGAAGGATACTCCCGTAAAACTACGACCCTCACAGAACTATTGGAAAATGAGCATAAATGATGTTGGACAAGTGAATGTTAAGAGGCATTTGAAGGACTGAAGGAAGCCATTATGAAAGATCCTATCTTGGCCCTCTTCGACATCGAACAATCCTTCGAAGTTTAAACAGATGTTTCTGACTTTGCTATTGGGGAGTACTCCTACAACCATGGCACCCAATAGCATTTAAAAGTAGAAAGCTAAGTGAAGTCGAGAGAAAATATATAACCCAAGAGAAAGAACTCATAGCAGTAATTTATTGTTTGAGAACTTAGCGACATTATGTGTTAGGCTCGCACTTTGTAGTAAAGACAGACAATTCGGCAGTTAGTCACTTTTTCACCCAACCAAGGCTCATAGCGAAGCAAGCCCGATGACAAAAATTTTTAGCTGAGTTTAACTTTTGTTTTGAGGATACTGCTAGAAAGATCAATCAAATGGCTGATGCATTGAGCAGACGAGCAGAGTTAGCAGCCCTTAGAAGAATTACCCTAATGGCGACTAGTAGAGTTACGACGGATATTCACAAGTTAATTAAAGATAATTTAAGAAAGGAACCGCAGGCCAGTATCATCCTGAAGCTAGTTGAAAAAGGGAAGTCTAAGTATTTTTTGTGGGAGAACGGGGTCTTGTGGATAAAAAGGTCCTCGACTGTTTGTATCGAAGGTAGAGGGTCTGAGACAGATGCTGATAAGAGAGTATCATGATACACCATAGGCTGGACACCCAGGTTGGCAGTGCACTTTTGCTCTAATAAAATATGGATACTATTGGCCTCACATGCGGCAAGACGTGATGGACTATACAAAAACTTACCTCATCTGTCAACAAGACAAAGTTGAAAAACAAAACTTGCAGGCATGCTTGAACCACTACCAGTGCCTACTAGACCGTGGGAAAGCATCTCTCTTGATTTCATTTCAGGCCTTCCCAAAGTTGACGATTTTAGAGCTATTTTGGTGGTGATCGATCGTTTCTCCAAGTATGCCACATTCATTCCCACCCATAAGTATTGTACTACGGAGGACACAGCTCGACTTCTGTTCAAACATGTGATCAAATATTGGGGCTTCCCTCAAAACATTGTAAGCGATAGGGATCCAAGATTTACAAGATTTTTTTGGAGAAAACTTTTCAAGATATTAGGGTCCCAACTCAACATCTCTTCAAGCTACCACCCCCAAATCGATGGCCAAATTGAACGGTTCAATAGATTACTAAAGGAATACTTGAGGCATTTTGTTCAAGCCAATCAGAAGGATTGGCCTTCATTATTAGACGTAGCTCAACTTTGTTTTAATTCTAACAAGAGCTCTTCCACCAACAAGAGCCCATTTACGGTGGTCACTGGACAACTGTCAAGGCTACCTCATACATCTTTGGAGCAATATGGAAAGAAGAACCCGAGAGCCTTTAACCTCGGTAAAGAATGGAAGTAAAACACAGAGATTGCACAAGCCTACCTAAAGAAGGCATCAAAGTAAATGAAGATATGGGCAGACAAATGTCGCAAGGTACAACAATTCTAAGTTGGTGATTTGATTCTTGTTCGACTAGTCCCTGAACAAACCAGGTTCTTGAGAAAGAGAGATCGAATATTGGTGTGTAAATATGAGGGTCCAGGGAAGATCCTCTCCAAGGTAAGGAATACTTCTTACAAAATCGACCCATCAAAGTGGATGAAAGTGCACCCAGTATTTCATGTGAGTAACCTAAAACCTTTCCATATAGATCCTACAGATGCTAGTCGAAGAGAGCTAACTAAAGCTGCCATCACCATGAAGCCACCCTCAAAACGTCGGGTTGAGAGATCTTAGCTGACAGGAAAATCAAGATATCTCAAAGACTAGTTCGTAAATACTTAACGAAGTGAAATGGATTAGGACCAGAGGAAACTAGCTGAAAAGAGACCACGACCTCCGGGCATTCAAGAGGAAGATTGAAGAATTTCAAGCCAACAAGTCGATGAAGACGTCGATAGATTAGGTAGGGGAGGATGTCATGAGCCACCCATATATAAGGTCATGATCGGGTATAGGTGCCAAGGGGAAGGGTAGATCTCTTGTGCTAGGAAAAATATCTTCATTTCAAACATTGTAACGATTAGTGATAACATAGCTCTAAAATCTCTTAGGCTCTTTAGGAGGGTGAGCAATTAGCATATTGTTGGACTGTCTCACTGGTTAGGGTACGGACGTAGGCCACCTGTCAAGGGCTGTCTCCCTGACCCCGACGATGGTGTGAAGTTTCGATGTATTATTCTCGATAATAATGAACTACATCTTTTATTCGAAAGTCTTGAGTGTTGTCTTGAAGTATTTTTCATTTTCTCGATATGAATATATATTTTTATATATGTTTGAGATTAATCGTGACTTATGATTATTTATTCAGATATCGAGTTATCATTGATTGACTTAAGTGAAAACATTTATTCAAGTACCGCACGATTTATCACTTGATAAGAGAAAGCTTAACCCGTAATATTATGGCTGTGTGGCGTGTTCTTCGCATCGACGTACATTCTGGCTTCGAGATTTCGAGTTTTTGGAGTAACTTTGTCATTCAATTGTGTCTATATAATATTATTTTTACAAAAGATTACGTCAGCTTGCAATGGAGGCTCAAGTTTCGGGCTTTGGTTTAGAATAATGGTTTTTCTAATGGTGAGTGTCGGTCTAAATAATTTTTTGAATTTCGCTATGGTTAGTGTTATCTAAGTATGTTAAGTCTTGAATGATTTTGGTAATATATTTAAATTAAATTTTTTATTATTAATTAATTTTAAGTTAGATATTTAATATATTTTTTAATATTAAAAATTAAAAATTAATATATACATATACTTGTTGAATGCCTTGCTTAAATAGTTTAATGTGAAATCTAGTCATTTTTTTAAAAGGAAATAGAAATTTGGAGACAGACAATAGTCATCGGTAAAAAATGTGACAGTAGGACTCAAAATCACTACAACCAAGCAACGAAATTGCAAGTCCGAGAGACTCTTGATTTGACTAACATATCAGCTAGAGAGTTTTTATTGTAATAATATGATAACAAGCCCAAACAAAAGAAGAAAAGAAAGAAAGTCCCCTCTTTGATTTTTATGATTTCATCGTAATTGGAGTAATCCAGATCAATTGGCTTGAAAAGAAGGCCCCTTTGATTATTCCACTATATATGATCATACAGAACACCTATAACAACAGCAGCATGATATGACATTTAGTCATGTAAATGTAAATTAATATATATATATATATATATGTTAAGTGTATAGTTTTAAGTATGACGACCCATTGGTGGAGGATGGATGCCGTACTGGGCTTCTGGCACAAGGTTGAGCAACATGCTGAGATCAAGGATCACACTTTCTACGTGCATATCACACTTTCTACGTGCATAAACCATTCGTTTCGCCTTTGTTAGGATTTACGGCTTTAAACTTATTTTTAGACAATGATCATAAACAAATGCGAAAAAATTGAAATAAAAAGAACGAGATCTGTAGTGATTTTGTGTAAAATAATTTGTTAGTGATGTTTTTGGGTGTTAACTGAAGGAAAGCAATTTGGAAGCTATGTTAAAGGAAGTTGGAACTTGCAGTAATAAAGTACAGTCAAAGGGGTGCCGGAATAGATTTTTTAGAATGCGTTCCAATTCCCTTATCAAATCAATAATATGTTTCTTATCCAATTCCCTTTTACTATAATCAAATTAATTTTGTGGGGTGTATGTTTCATTCTTTTTTGTTTAGTTGATAATTGGTTAATTTTTCTTTGCTCTTAAACCGTTTGCTTTTCTTTTCCTTGTGCTCATAGTTGATTTATTTCATACTCAACTATTGAGAATTCAGTGATGAATTTTACATATGAAAGTGAACCTTTTGACAAAGATTCAGGGCAGGTTGATGATATGGTATAATTGATTTACAAATAAGTATGTTGTGGGAGTAATTCATAAAAAAAATTATTTTCCCAATCCTTTAAAATAAGTTGCATAAGCTTTTTTCCAAGCGAACTCCTTTAAATTTCATTCAAAATAAGGTAATTGATCTTTGATTTGTTGATGAGATTCAATGGCCCTAGAATCTAAAAAGGAGTTGGCATTAAAGCAAACAAGGCTGATTGATTCAGGGTGATCACACCGTATTACCATGAGATACACATGATTTATATGTATTTGGAAAACTTTTGAGGTAAAAACTTGCCAAAAATTTTCATCTATATTGTCTTCTTTTTCATATTTTCTTTAGAGGAGTTCAAATCCAGAAAGTAAACAAACGAAGGCTAGGTGGAAAAACAATTGTTATGCACATCAAGCGATGATATGATGCCATATGTAATGTTGTGGAACCATCACATCAAGTAATTAAAGAGTCTTTTCTTCACGGAGTTCTCCTCATGTAATTCAAATATCGGGTGCGTATCGAATAGATAGTCGTAATTTGAACTATTTCCCTCTTGTGGGGCCTAATAAATTTGCTTATTGGGCATAATGAATGTATTTTATATCTTTTCGATCTTGCTTTAAATATACGTCATTTCTTTCTTTCCCAAACTAGTGGTCCAAGGACTAGTTTCTTATCATAAGGTTCATGCCTATATATTTATTAGTTTAATAATTGTTACAACTTTTGGATAGTTGTATTTATAAACATCAAAATTATCCGAATTCGAAAATTTCATCTTATTTATCTAAACTTAAATTAAATTTGGTTACTGGTATTATCCATACGCCTTAGTAATTTGTAACCAAAAAAATGGAGTAATCATACAAAAACGGAAGTACAGTGATCTCCAAATGAGCTCTGATTTGATAAAACAGCCAACTTCCTCGATCAAGGACATGAAGAAGTTACGAATTAATTAACGTATATATTAACCTAACTTTATTTGGTGCATTAATCTTATTTTTGAAACCACAATTTATTTATGATATAATAATGATTGGTAAGTAAAACCTAAAACCATTATTGCCTTATGGTTGTAGCACAATATATCAACCGTACAGTTGGGCGCCTAAAGTTATGATTACATTGTACACGTTGAACGCGCTTGCAGATACATATATATATATATATAAACAGTTAATTTAATTAAGATAAAAATGTAAATTGATGTGTTTCTGTAAATGGACATGTAAAAAGTAATTAAAAGAATTAAGAATGTATGGTAAAAATAAAAAATAAAATTATTTTAAAAATTTAAAATTAAGAATGTATGCTATTGACCTCTTAAAAAATTACTTGCACCTTTTTGTACGTTATTATTTTTTTCAAAAAACAACTTTCTTTTCACCAATAAAGGTTAAGATTTTTAGTTCAAGCGTGAAGTAATCAATTAATTGTGTACTTCAACAATAGCATTGGAAAAAAAAAAAAATTAATTAACTTTCATAAACTCGCTTAATTCCTCAACCACCCTTTTTCCAACAAATTGGTCAAATTTTAACATTAAAAAGCGGCCCACAGGCTTTGAACGTGTAGTTTTGGCTAGTCAAATAAGCCATCTGTATTAAGCATGTGCTTGTACTCTTTTTTTTATAAAAAAAAATTTAACAGTAGATAAATTATTTAATTATTTAAATTAAAATAAAATATATTATATTTAATAATTTAAAATAAATAATTATAAATTATATATTTAAAATATTTTTAATAAATAATTATTAATAAAATTTAAACTTAAAAATTTTTTATAAAAAAAAATAAATTTTAACCTATTGAACCAATGCTTGTACTATCTAAAAAAAAAAGGAAGAGTCCAAAAGGAAGACTACGAACAAAGTCTGAAATCAATTAATAATGATGTGTAGCAACAATCTTATTAACTGATTATTTTTAAATTTCCAATGGCCAAACTATTGCTACCAATGACCAACGTTTCTCATGTGTCCAGGAAAAGTGAGAGTAATGGAAATTTTTTCCTAGATCACGTTTATTAATTTCTATATTTAAAGTGGTCAAAATTGGAATGATATGATAAAAATTTTTAAAAAAAAGTTTCTTAAGCCTAGAAAGAAATTTAAATGAAAATTTTTAAATAAAATTTGTAAATTTTTTTATGATAAATAATTAAATCAAAATTAAAATTAATTAATTGAAAGATTTTATTATGTAAATCAAATATGTAAAATTAAAAAAAAAAATTGATATATATTTTAGATAGATGTTTTTCATTAAAATGTTATCAAAATTTTTGTTGTTGATACGTATCGATTAAATTTAAATTATAAATAATATTTTTAATAATTTTTATTACGTATTATTATTTTTTATTAAATTTTATCAATCTATCAATTTAGATTTTTTTATTAATATTTTAACTCAATCATTTATATTAAATAACTTTACAAATTTAATTTAAAAAATTAATTTAAATTTTTTTCCTAATATCTCAAACTAAAAAATATGACATGTATGTATGTTTGTGTTACATATACATAATTTTTCCATATATGGAATTTTATTCAAGTTTTATTTTTTTCAATTTAATCTTTATATTGTCAAATTATTCATATGTATGAAAACCGTGTGTTGTTATGCGTGTATAATATTTCCCCTTTATTAATAAGATTGAAATGTTACCATGTATTGATTTAATTATTATATTATTTTTTAATTGAAAATAGAAAAAAAATCTTACGAAAACCTTATCCATAGTCCATACTTTATCCATATTGAAAAGATATTACTTTTCCCTTTACTTCACGCTTGTGATTACAATTTTGTATTTAGAACAATAAGTTTGCATGCGTTTTTGCTCTAAACAAATTTATTGGATTGAATTAAATCAAATAATAGCAATTATTAGTAAAAAAATCTAAATTATTAAACGAACAAACTCTCTATGTCATATTTTTAAATAAGGAAATAAAAAATCTATCTCTAATTTTTATTATATAAAACATTCATTTATCATAAAATTAAATATTTTTTATTAATATTTAAAATTGTAGGAGATTAAACTTGCATTGTGTTAACTAAGAGTGATATATACCGTGTCAAACGCAATTTATCAAAAAGCTAGTCAAAGTGCGAATTAAGAGGGACGTTTCACAAAGACGTGAGGGGTATTTCCGTCAAAATATTATAATTATCATTATATAAAAAAAAAAAATTAAGCCAAAAATGTATTCCTATAAAATGAAACAATTGCACACACGTGAGTCACTTAGTCACGTGATTTCGAAAGATATTTTCCAAAACAAACGCCTGATCTATCCAATCTCCACCATGTAGTAGAATCGGCCGCTCTGATGCAACCATCAAAGAAAAATCCATTCAGATGATGCCACATAAAAGAATCCGAAAGACCAAAAATATGTGGTAGAGAAAATGACTTAATTGGTCACTTTTTAAAGGAGGGAAAGCTGAAAAGCTTAAATACAGGCCGCTGCTCTTCTTAGGGCCGCGCGAACGAAGGCAAGGGAAGAGGCCAATTGTGAAAGACTGAAAGATTTCTGTTTCAGAGAGAGAGAGGCCAAGAAAGTGGAAGGTAGATTCTCTATCTCCATTGCAAGGTACTTTCTTTCTTTTATTGGTTTGATTTTTTGTTATCATCTATTTATTCTTTTTTCTATTTTTTTGCTCGCATCTTTGTATTGTTTTGATGGTTAGATTTACCTGGAAAGTGATTAAGATCTCTTGCTTTTTCGAGCTAAGATTTGAAGGTTTTGTTATAATGTTGGTTTTTACGAGGTTTTTATCCCTCTGACTTCGGATCTGAATCCCTCATTTATTGGATCTTAATCTGTTTTTCATCTGATTTAGCCATAGATCTGATCTTTTTCCCTCCTTAAGCTATTTCTTGTTTCTTTCTTTTCCGATAGGTTTTTTTATGCTTATTCCTTTTTTTTTCAAGCATAAACTTAACGTTTTGGTGTGGCTTGAATTTGATTAGAAATTATAAAATCTATTCCTCCCTCTATCCCAAAATTATTGTCTCTTATTAACTTTTTGATCAAACTAACTCAATTTTGATAATTATTTTTAATAAAATAATAAAATAATAAAATTTTTTAAAAATAAGATTTATAAATTTTGAGTTCCAAATTTTTTAAAACTTTTTTTTTAGATGTTAATGTAATATTATATTTCAAAAAATGAAGGTCAGATAGAATTACTTTGGTAAAAAAAATCAATAGAGGACAGTTTTTTTGGGAGCGGAAGGAGTATTATAGGAATGAACAAAGAATCAAGTCGGCTAAATTTTTCTTGATGTTTTCTCTGTTTCTTATCGTTTATTCTTTAATGAAAGAAAGAGTCAAATGCTAAAATTTTCTCAGATGGAATGAACTATGATAAAAGTTTTCTTGATTGTTGAGTCCAAGTGCCGGACGCCTGTCTTAGTTGTAGATTTTTGGCAGCCTTGTTGGAATTTTATTGTATTCTTCGTATATGCCCTTTGTTTTAAAATATTAAAATTAAAATTGTCACTTGTGAATAGAATCGTGATTCTTTTTCTTTCGGCTATTTATTGTTTAAATTTCAATTGTAAACCATTTTTGCGTTTTTTTTTTTTTTTGATAAAGACTATGAATAAACCCATCACATTTATTAATTAGAGAAATTAAGCCAATTTGGGCCAGAAGTAGTATTTGGCGTAAAAAGTGATCTGTGACAGCTGCGTGACCGAATAATTGAGACAGTGGCTTTGTTTGGTCTGATTAATGGCTACAGTGTCTGCCATCACGTGATGACCACTTGCTTTAAAAATTTTTGTCGTTATCCGTCTAGTTCTCATAGTCAGTGACTCAGGTGGTCACTTTATAGCTTTCCTGCCTGAGGCCTTTGGTGTGGGATCTACTCCGTTTCCAAAACGTCTTCGTTTCTGATTCGTGTGTGATTTAATTAATGAATCATTGATATGATAAATTTAATTACGTGTCAATGCATAATTGGTTGATGGTGTGCTAGAAGCGTTTATGTTGTACTCATCTTTTACTTTAAAAAATACTGTTTAATTAGATCATTTGAGTAATCGAATATAATATAGTTTGGGCCAGGAAATAACAGTACATGAACCTTCACGAAAGTGAACTTGCCTAACAAGTTACGTCCGTTTTCGCAAGAATTTATTTCTTTTTACTACTTGCCTAACAAGTTGCGTCTGTTTTTGCAAGAATTTATTTCTTTTTACTAATACGTTAGAATTATTGTCTACTTTTAAAGGCAAAATTAATGTCTGCTTTTCTTTTTGTTAAAGGGGCAAGTCTATGCTGACAACTCTGCTATACCCTTCGGTATTTAGATATACATTTCTTGAATAGTTACTTGAGAAGGTGTGGGGAATGTTAACGTCGTGTGAATTTTCTTTGTATAATAATAAATAATATGCTTCTGCTTTCAGTATGTCAACTTTTGAACGGAGTTTGAGACTTTGAGTTATGAACTTAGGAATTTAAATGAACAGAACCTTTGATGAATAATTCATGAATATATTTGATTTTTGTTTATTTATTAAATTTATCAAATGATCATAAACATAGCAAAATTTATTCAAATTCGATTCATTTATATTCAAAAGTGTAAACAAATAAAGCATTTGATGAACAGTTTATATACGTATTCTATTTTTATTCATTTATTAAATTTAACAAATGATTACGAATAATATTTATAATTTATTAATTAAAAAAACATATCACGAATTCTATGAAAACTTACTATGAAAGCATATAAATGCTGATCGCAATGTATGAGTAAGACAAGATAAAAGCAATAAAGTGTAAAATGGAGCGGGTATAATGGTATAGCTGCACTTTAATTGATTGCTTTTAGCTCACTTTTGGTTGTGATTGACATGACCTTGGATCGCTCCTTAATGGAGTAGTAGTAGTCTCTTGATAATATTTGGTCAACGCATCTTTTATAGTGGCCATTTGTTTTCCTCTATATATTATTCTTTGTTCACTAGCATTTACTAAACTTTTATTCAACATGTTTCCTTTATTCTTTAATTTTTAAATGTCTGCATTGCAAGTTGGTTAATCTTTGAGTTTGGTATTAATTCTTTGATTTACCAATCTCAAGAATGTTTAGTCTTTAATACTTACCTAGTTATTGTCAAGGAAGAATGACTAAGCTGTTGACCTCTAAACATTGATCTCCAAACATAATTAGTTGTCACTAGAAAGCGTGGAGGCTTTTTCTTTTTAAATTGGAAGTGTTATTTGTGTGCATCTGAATGTATTGATCATGGCTTTCAAATTGAGCTGATTTGAGTTTATGTTCTGAAGATATCTGCAGTTGGTTGGTTAATCAAGGAAATTAATGTTGAAAGTAATAAGTTTAGTAGGATCTTTGGTTTATTATAATCATTAATTGATGTGATATTCTATAGATGGTTTAAGAATTAGTCTTGCAGAAATCTGTTTTTTGATAAACTGTGTTTGGTCTAAACCTTTTGCCATCTTTATCTTCTTCAGGGTGTGGAACAATGGGTGCAGGTGGCAGAATGTCCATCCTCCCAAGTCCAAGGAAGTCAGAATTTGATTCCTTGAAGAGAGTTCCTTGCTCGAAACCACCATTCACTCTCAGTCAGATCAAAAAGGCCATCCCACCTCACTGTTTCCAGCGCTCTGTTCTGCGCTCATTCTCTTATCTTGTTTATGACCTCATCTTGGCCTCTCTCTTATACTATGTGGTTATCAATTACATTCATCTGCTTCCGCAGCCTCTATCTTTTGTGGCCTGGACGACTTATGGGGCCCTCCAAGGCTTTGTCTTAACTGGTGTTTGGGTTATAGCACATGAGTGTGGCCACCATGCCTTCAGTGATTATCAATGGCTTGATGACACCGTTGGTCTTGTCCTCCACTCCTCCTTGCTTGTCCCATACTTCTCTTGGAAATATAGCCATCGTCGTCATCATTCTAACACTGGCTCCCTGGAACGGGATGAAGTGTTTGTTCCGAAGCAAAAAGCTGCTTTAAGATGGTGGGCTAAATTCTTTAACAATCCCCCTGGTCGATTCTTTTCGATTACAATTCAGCTCACTCTTGGTTGGCCACTTTATCTAGCATTCAACGTTGCAGGCCGGCCTTATGATCGATATGCTTGCCACTATAATCCTTACGGCCCTATCTATAATGATAGTGAACGACTGCAAATATATATCTCTGATGCTGGTGTTCTTGCTGTTGCCTATGTGCTCTACCGTCTTGCATTAGCAAAAGGGCTGGCTTGGGTTATTTGTGTTTATGGACTACCATTGTTGGTGGTTAACTCGTTCCTTGTCATGATCACATACTTGCAGCACACTCACCCATCTTTGCCACATTATGATTCCTTGGAGTGGGACTGGTTAAGGGGAGCTCTAGCGACTGTTGACAGAGATTACGGATTTTTGAACAAGGTTTTCCATAACATCACTGATACACATGTGGCTCATCATTTGTTTTCTACCATGCCTCACTATCATGCAATGGAGGCGACCATGGCGATAAAGCCAATATTGAAAGAGTACTACCGGTTTGATGGTACTCCTGTGTACAAGGCGATATGGAGGGAGGCAAAGGAGTGTCTTTACGTTGAAAGAGATGAGGAGCAGGACAAAGGTGTCTATTGGTTTAGAAATAAGATATAAATTGCGTGTAGGAATGTGTTAGTTTATTATTATTATTGTGAAGGATTTTGGCCTTGTCATCACAGTTGGTTGTTTGCTTTGGCTGCTTTGGAATTGAACTTTTGTATTTTCCCATCCCAATAATTTTGTTGGTCGCTAATTAGTGGTGGAAACATAATGAAGGCCATTGATCTCTTATAATAGATCTGTGTTATTGATCAAAGCTTCTGTAAGTAGCCAAAACTTTTTATTCTTCTGGTTAATGTTCTGTTTATTGTTCCATTTATTTTTACAAAATAACCGACAAAAAATTAAAATAAAAAGGCAAAAGCATCTAGATTTTAGCTTTTGTTATCCTCTTTCTTTCTGATTAATTAATTGGTCTATATAAATAAATATAACAAGTTTAGAAATGAATAGCTGCTTAATTAACTTAAATGAGATGTTATAATGCGTAATTGTCTATCAACATCAATCATGAATTATTATTATGAAACAGATGTTGGCTTTAATACTTTGGATCGATCAGGACATGTCGTGGCTTTAACATACTTTCGTTTGTATAACGGATCACGAGTAATGATGAAGGAAAGGAAAACGACGGGTTATCGCATGATTCCTTTTCAATTCTCTCATCCTTTAAATCTATCAAAAGAAGATATATATTTACACCTTTATATAAAACATATAATATATATATATATATATTTCTTGGGCTCTTATGCGTCAGTGATTGCCAGTGTTGCATTGTTTGAATTGGGCAAGCAAAAATTAATGAATTTGAACCTGAAAATTAATGATTTCATTTTCATAACCTTCTCGATATTATTGACCGAAGCAGTGTTTTGATCGGCATATATATATATATATATATATATATATGCACATATATAATTTCTTGGACAATAAGTATATAGTATATAATTTCCTATTGGTTTTTATAGGAATTAGCAAAATCAAGCGGGAAGTCCTGCAAACGAAAGAATTTGTCTTTTTCATTTCTCATGCCAGCCAAAAGTGGACAGCGGTACTTCCTTTCGGCTTAAAATCATTTTAGAAAATATATGAACATATATAAAGGTAACCAAGAATTATTATAGGCTAAAAGGTAAAAAAAATTAAAGAACATCTCACCTAAGGGCACGTTGGTGAATCTGAAAAAGGGGGTAGCTGTTAAGATTAGCAAGAAAGAAAGAAAGTAAACATGATAATGATTTGGATTGGACCATATTTAATTTGATTTAAATTTTTTAAATAATATATAATATTATAAAATTTTAAAATTTAATTCGAAATTAAATTAAATTTTTATTTGATTTAAATTAAATTTTATCATTTTGGTTCAGTTTGATTATTAATTTATAAAATTAAAAATTTTATATATTTAAGTAGATTTAATATAAAATTATTATTTTTATTTAATAAAAATTTTAAAAATATATAAAAATTTAAAAAAATATAATTCGATTCAATTTTATTTTTATTTAATTTCTTATCTTTCTATCTGAAATTCAATTCAAATATAATATATACATTTAATTTAAATAAATAAAAAAAAACTATTCTAAATTAAATCAGACATAATTTTAAATCGATTTTTATTTTTCTGAGTTTTTTTCTCAAAATCCTAAAGAAGGAAAGAAAGAAAGACGGACAAACTGGGAAGTGGGAACCACGTCAAAGAGTGGGCCCTCACTCACACGTTTCTACAACTTTTAATTTTCGGTACAATCAAACAAAATACACGTGGGAATCAGAGGGCAGTACTGCGTATTCCTTTTTTCGTTTTTTTTTGGGTAAATGGTTGGGCCGGCCCAGCTGGCACCAGACTCGCGTGCACTGGTGCTCTCATTTTGGTGACGCAAACCCCTCTGACCCTCAGATCTCATTTAATCTCCCTCTTCACGTGCACATCCAACGGCCAGTATAACTCTCTCTCCTTCTTTACATATAGGTTTCTTTAAAAAAAAAAAAAAAAAACATTGTCTGCTTTTAAAATAACATCTCAAAATTTTTGGCACAAAAAAGGGGTACAAGATTTTATATAACTCCTCTCTCTGCCAGCTATCATGCTCTCCACCCTTGCATTTCCTGTGATTATAGGACATATTACTATTTTTTTTTGTTATTTTTAAATTTCCGTTTTTATGATTTTATGCAAACTATAGTTTTTCTTGTATTTAATATATATATATGAAAAAATCTTAAAACGAAAGAGATTCCTTTAAAAAATTAGTTAATAAACTTTAAGTTAAACATTATAAGTTGTAGATATATATTTGTGATCACTACCTTGAAATTACTATAATTAGCTCCATAAATGAAACAGCTCTAGCATTTCTTGGATTGGTTGTTCATGCACAGCACTTCGCTTTCATATGGGAAAAGATCATGAAATAAAAAGAATCAATGTCAATATTAATTGGTCACAGTTTAGCTAGGTTTGCCAGTTTGATATTCTCTCAATGATGTGACTGCCTTTGCCTTGTATGACAACAGGTGAAGCATAAACGCCACCTTTCTACAAATTTGGCATTAAATATGACGCTTTGCTGTCTAAGGTTTTATAAGCCGATATTAAATATTAAATATGATATAATATAAAAAAATAAAAATAATATAATTTAAAATTTTAATAAAAATTATATATAAACTTAAAACAAATTTAAAAAATATATTTCATATTTGAAACGACATAAATTATAATATGATAATTTTTATAATTTATATAAAATAAATAGATATATATACACGAATTTCTTGTCATTTTAGACACTCTAACTTTCTTGTCACTCATTTGTTTGCCTATAATTAATCGATCATTAAAGCTTAGTTTTATTAATATTAATGAACCATCATATTACAAATTTTAATTTATTTGAAGCCGGTAGATGGTATCTTCTCTTTGTTTTCTAAAATTGAAGACAATGGCATTAAAAAAAGTTTAGCAAATATTTGTTGTACTTTTAGGCTTTGTACGTAGCTTGGGACAAAGCAATATAACCAAAGGAAAAACAAAGAAAATGACAAATACCCTCCCAATGCTAGTTAATATATATTTGTATACAGCAAGGTGAGATATTTATTGTTAGTATCCGTACGAGAGCTTCCATGTTTTTGTTACTTCAAAGAATTAAAATAACCTAATTCAATAAGACTCACTCAAATATAAATTACTTTTTCTATGGCTTTGCCTGTCGTTTGAAGAGGTAAATTACTTTTTGTACCGAAAGTACTCAATTAAGAATGAGTGACGTTTTGGGAATCTTCTGTCTTAGTATGAGGCTGAGTCTTTGGGAAATTTCTTTGTATTTATGGTTTTGTATACTATGTTTTTACAATTTTTTCAATTAAACCCTTGTTCAATATATAGCCCTAAACCTCTTTATCTGTACTAATGCTAATTACAACATTATATATATATATAAAACTATAACCTTTCTAAAAAAATCCCATAATTTTATACATAATAAAATCCATTTTTCTATAAGCAATTTGATGTGTAAGAGTAATAGAGTATATATTAAGGGTTGTATATTTCTTTTGGCACTCAAAATTATATATTAAAAATAACTTGACAATTAATGAGTACTTATTCCATAATATCCCCACCCCCCCCCCCCCCCCAAAAAAAAAAAAAAGAGAGGGAGAGCAAGGAGCTTGAAATTTGATAGAACTAATTTGCAACTCATGCGATACATGGATTATCTTTTTTTATTTAAATATTAATAAAAATATAAATTAATATTATTTAATTATTTATATGTTGAAAATATATATAAAATATAAATAAATATAATTAAGATATCAAATCATAATAAAAATAATTTTTATTTAAAAAATTGATAAAATTTAAAATATACGATAAATAATATTGGAAACAAGTCCAAAAAAAAAAAGATAGAAATTAAAATGAATTTCAATTTATCTCACTTTTTTAATAAGTAAAATTAGTGTTATGACTTTGATGAGGACGAAGTTTAGAAAATTACAAATTTTTATATGAAGGAATAATTAATGGGTCATTTATATTATATATAATATGATACTTTGTTATTTGGTTACTATTTATTATCAAATTACTACTCAATTTGTAGAAAAAACGACATTGATATAAAATTAACTGAATATAGAAAAGAAGTCCTTAGTCCGTCAGTCTTATCTTAGACAATTGAATCTCTACTTCTTCCTGCGAATCATCCAACAAAACATAAATCAACTGATTATTTCACAAACATATAAATAATATAGTTACAAATTATTATTTTTCTCAAAAAAATTGATGGGTGACTATGATTGTGAGTGAAACAATAAAAAAATTTTATTGACGCCTTTCATTGCTATTTCAGATGTAGAGTTGGAAACAATAACGATAAAATAATGGACAATTGTGACTGGGATTGGATTTTTAAAATAATCTAATAATAAGGAAATTAAAAAATAAAACTTGTCTTTTAAATTCAAAACAATAAAAGATAAATCCAATCAATTTTGGTGGAGATATGTATTTAAAATTTATGATGCATGTCGTAACAGTTTTGGAACCGTCAGACGTAAAGCGTTTTAAAATCGAAGTAAGTAGGAGAGTTATCACCAATCTTTGTTAAGGTGTGATTGATCATCCAAAAGTTTATTTTTTTTAATAAAATTATAAAAACGAGTTTAAAGTTTATCAAAAAGATGAATTTTGGTTTACGAAAATCAAGTTGGGTTCGGGAGTCGATTACATGTAGGGAAGGGTTAGCACCTCTACAACGCCCATAAATTAGTATCATTTAATTATGTGCTATTTTCGGGTGTTGGATAAAAATGATTTTGACTTGAAATTTAATAGTAATTTTCTTCATTTGAAAAAATAAAATTTTACTAAAGCTTTTTATTTAGGAATATCAAAAAAATTTTGAAGTTAAAGAATTATTTTAAAATTCTCCAACATCTAAGCATAATTTAAAATAACTCTTTTCGCTTAAGATTTAACACGATAATCTTTAAAATGAAATAATAATCTTTATAGAAGATAAATATTAGTGACTCTCCAATATTTAGGCATAGTATCAAGAATTATTTTTCTCGGAATGTTATTTTTATTTTATTTTATAATATCACAACAATTTTTTTAAAGTATTATTTTTTTATTATAAAATATTTTATCATCAAATAGTAAATAAAAATTAAAAAGAGAATAATGCAGACAATTATCGATGATAACACGCTAACGTATGTATGTTAATGAATGCAATGTAAAATGAAATGCAATTTAAAAGTTGGATTCTTAAGTATAATGAAACCACCCCGACTCTCCAATATCTAAACAGAGCTTATGTGCGACTGTTTATATTTAAGATCTCAATTTACTATTATACTTTTTATTAATCTTATTATTAATGCGAATTAAGAATTCGTGTAAAAAACTTAACGAAGTAAAGTTTCCTAAATACCCTATCATCTAGGCGGCATTCGGAAACATATTACTTCAAATGTGATTTTCACACATGTCCTTAAAATTTTCAGGATGTTTTGAGTAAAGGCTTGATTAGAGGTTTTAAAGATTAGGGTTTCAAGATTTTGAAGGTTCGGATTTTAAGGGTTTGGATTTAAGTTTTGATGGTTTTAGGGTTTGGTTTTAAGGTATGGAAGATTTAGGGTTTTGATTTTAGAGTTTGAAGATTTTAAGGTTTCGATTTTAAATTTTAAGATTTGGGGTTTTGATTTAAGGGTTTGGATTTAAGGGATTTTGGATTTTAGGGGTTTAAAAACTTAGGATTTTAAAAATTAATAATTAGTGTTTAAGGTTTCGTTTTTAAGAAAATACGAACATCTCTAAAAATTTCTAACATCTAGGTGAATTTTTGAAGTAAGTTCGATTTTAATGATTTTTGAAAATTAATTAAAAATTTCTTATATATTTTTTTTATCAAAATTTATTAATAATAATTTTTCAACATCTAGACGAAATTATTTTTTTAAGAAAATATTTTTTATTCCTTCCAACATTTAGGCAGAGAAAATAATAATAATTAATCTATTATTATTATTATTATTTTAAGCATTTTTAATATATATTTTTAATTATTATTTTACTTACTTGTTTTCAATTTTATTATTATTAAAACAATTAAAAATTTATCCTAACAAATTTAAGAACTTATCATGTATAAATATATAAAAAATATTTAAAATAACAAAAATAATAATATAAAAAAATTAAAAAATTCAAAACAAAAAAAAAAAATTTTTACTTGAGCTGGACCGGTCAACGACCGATTCGGTTAGACTGAAAAGGGGTCGGTTCGACGCATGATTCGGTTGAGCCGATTGAGGAATGATTCGAACCGGTCTAGAGAGTGGTTCGATCCGGCTCAATTAGACCAATCGATAGCTGTGGAAAAGAATGGGTCAACAGGTTGGGTTACGCGGATCTCAGGTTGGATTCAGGTCAACGCACAGATCCTTCTTGGCCTAAACGACGTCGTTTTGGGCGATAACTTTCTATATAAAACAAAAATTTTTTGTTCAGCTCATTTTTCTTTTGTTTCAAAGAAAAAAAAAAAGAGAGAGAGCTTTGGGGCTCTCGCCGTCTGGTCGTTGGAGAGTCGCTCCGACCGTCGCCTGGTTCACCGTCGACGATGGTCGTTGGTGGCTAGAAACTTCAATACTAACCAGGAGGTTCCGTTCAACCTCTTGAGCTCAGATCTGGTGCCTCTTTCACCGGAAACAACTTCGATTCGCGTAGATTTGATTTTGAAGTTTTCGGTATTCTTTTCTTTCTCTTTTTTTTTTCGAAAACTAACTGACCTTTCTTTTTTAGTGCAGGTGACTCGACGCTGGGTTCCTCCCTACGGGGAGGACTGTGTTTTATTTTTTTTATTTGTATTTTAGTAGATCGTTTAGGTATTTGGGGAGGTTATTCACATTTTTTTTTCGTGTCTGAGAGGTTTTTGATAGTGGTGGAATGTGCGTATTTCTGGTGTTCATTAAGGGATGTCCGAGAGGTCCAGAGGAGAGAGATCGAGTATTTTATAAGGTTAGAAATGGTGGTAGCATGTGCTGATGGAGTGAAAGGACTGAACGATGGGGTGGTATAATGGCTAGGATAATGGCAGGGCATAGGTGGTAATTGGGTGGGTGGCCATTGCCAAACCAGACCTTTTTTTGTATTTCTTCTTCCTTTTTTTTTAATTTTTAAATAAATTTTAATTTTAAATTAAACTAATTTTATTATTATTAATAAACAAGAATTGAAAATAGTGGACCCGGACAAAATTGATGTCTACAATGCATATAAATAAATATATATTCTTAAAATTTTGCTAAATTTAAAAAGAAAGATAAATTCTAAATTTGATATTTTTGAATTCAAATTTTGTTCCAATTTTCAATATTTCATAAGATTTTCGTTTTGAATTTAAATAATTTATTAAATGTAATTATTTTATAAATCAATTTTAGAGATAATATATCTATGAAAATTTTAAATTTAAAAAGATATTTATTTAGATTATTAGAAAATCCTAAAAAATAATATATCTAAATTAGATTTTGAACTAATTTAAAAATTATCCATATACATATATATTTGGATAATTAAATAATATATAAAAAGTGGTCATTCATTTAAATTTTGAAAATTTTAGATAATTAAATAAAATTTTATATATATTTTTATAAATGGCCTAAAATTAGGAAATATCTTAGATGTCTTTATAGAGAAATTTTAGAAATTTTTTTATTTGTCAAAAAAAGAAATCATCCACCAAAGTGTCCATATTAATTTTTTACTATATAACTTTGTATGTTATAATATATATATATATATATATATATATATATATTAGATTCGTGCTAGTTTGAATTCTTCCTGCTACCTCTATACGTTTTATAGAAAAAGGAAATTGTTAATTAATAAGAGTAAAATTGACTTTGGTCTTGGCATTAGCTCATACACTAAATAGTTCTATAAAGTTGGTTATTTTACTTTCAAAATTTACAAACCCAAAAGAAATAGAAATGTTAAATTGCCTTAATTTTGCTTTAAAATAAGTTTCAAATGCAATTAAGATGATAGTAGATTTTTTATTCTAAAAAGAAAATATATCTGAATTACATCTCATAACTCTTTTGTAAATTGGTGGTTGTACAGAGATTTGCATATGATTTTCTTTTAAATTACATATTCTTGGTTGTTAGAAGGGTTGGTTCAAGTACATATTTGATCGTTCAAAGAGTTGAATTTGTTTTTGAGTATGATAAGAAAAGTCTTGCAATTAAGATGATAGTAGATTTTCGATACTAAAAAGAAAACATATCCGAATTACATCACATAATTCTTTTGTAAATTGGTGGTTGTATAGAGACTTGCATATGATTTTCTTTCAAATTACATTTCTTGGTTGTTAGGAGGGTTGGTTCAAGTACATATTTGATCGTTCAAAGAATTGAATTTGCTTTTGATTCTGATAAGAAAAGTCATCTCATTGATCTTTTGCATGCACAAAGGGAAATTGTAGTTCATAGAAAGATAATGTGAGACTATTAGATATGCACTTGCTTATTGAAGTTTTTTTATCCATATATTTTTCAATTCAAGTTAATTACTGGATATATTTGTTTTAATGAATATTAATTTTTCAGGGTGCTAATTCATTTATCTAGTCTCATCGAATTAATAAGTCAAAGATAATAAATTTAAATAATCATATAAACTTAAATCTCTAGAGTTGCCAAACTGTCATATAAATACTAAATAAAAATATTACCAAAATCAATACAACTATCCTAGCTGTGATAAATCCTTCCCAAATGCTATCTCATTTTCTTTATATCTTTCTTGGTAGTAGACTTGGTGACCTTGGCACTAGATTGGTCTTTCTTTTCAACAATCTTGATGACACCAATAACCACAGTTTGGCGCATGTTATTGATAACAAAACGTCCAAGAGGTGGGTACTTAAAAGAAAGTCTTCACAACCATTCTTTGCCCAGAAGCTAAAAATTTTAAAAAGTTTAAGAAATACCTAGAAGCTAAAATCAAGAGAAAAAAAAGACAAAAGTCCCTTGGAAATTCAGAATAAAGGTATCAACTTCTTTGAAAACCAACGAGCCAAATTTTACAGCTCTTTTTTTATGATTCTTTTACTAGCCTGCACATGATAACATCTGATTATGGACTAAAATAAGTAAATAAAAATATTTGAGATTTTTGTACTGAATTTATACTCTAAATACTGAAGAAATAAAGAGTTGAAAGATAAAAAATATTACCTGATTGAGTGAATTGATTAAGAGAATAGATGTTCAACAGACGTAGATTAAGAACTAAAAAAATTCAATCTCATTTTGCTACACCAATTAACCGTTTAACCACACTTGTTTGCAATATGAGTTTGTAGGTTAGATACGTCAAACTAGAAACAAAAGCTCTTTCACCACAATGGGAAGATGATGATGCTAAAGCTTCTCAACAGCCTAAGGCTGAAAGTATTGATGTCTCCACTATGGAAATAGACTCCACAGAAACAAAAGTCCTTTCACCAAGTGTGGATGAAACTAATGCATAGATTAACTTGGATGAAGCTAGAGTTGTTTTATGGCTAAAGGCATCATTCATTTGATCCCCTTCTCATTGGCGGACCGAATCATTTTTTCCAATTTGTAGATGTTTATCTAATCCTATCTTAATTGTAAAGAGCTCTACTTTTGAGTTATAATCCTAAGCATTAAAAAATAGTTGGTTACTCAACTGGCTTTTCTAATAATTGATTGAATTTAGAGAGAAATGTTGAGCAGTATAATGAAGTAATCATTTACTAATATTCAATGTTTTTCTCCATTTTTTCTACCTATTCATTTTAGGTAGGAAAGTAAAAAAAAAATTAATGTAATGGCTGAATTATAAAGTAACACATTATCAAGGTAGTGATGTTCGCAGGCAATTTTACATTGAGGATCAAACGTATATCAAGGATTTGAGTAGTGGTCGGTGGGCTTTTCCTCAAGTTTTCACTGTGGATATGGATATGGTTTGCTTTTGTTATTTTATCATTGTTTTAAAGATAAATTATTTTAAAATTAGTTTTAAATTAAGATGAGATGATGTGATGTATAAAAGAAAAGAATTTCATTGGAATTTAAATTGGTTTTTGATTAAATTTTAAAAATTTTAGATAATTTACTAAATTTTGAAATATATGTTTTATAAATATTTTATGTGTTATTATAATGAGAAGTTTTAAAAATTAATCTTACATGTCAAAAAAAGAAGTTGTTCAGGTAAACGTCTACATCAATAAATATTATTTGGTAACTATGTATATTGTAATAATATATATATATATATGATTTTTAAACATTACTAAAGTTTGTAGTCAACTTGATATAGGTGGAAGCATTGTACCCAAATTTTTTCCCTAAATATAATTGATATTATTGTTAGTTATTTGTCCAAACTACCAACAATACCTAATTCATTGTGGGCTTTGTTTTGATTTTTGGACTGATTTTTTTAATTCAACTAATTGCTAATTTTGAGGAATAATTTCCTCCTAAATTTTGGTCTTGGCTAATTTAAAGTTTAATTAATTTCCTCACAAAATCAGAGGACAATAGAATCGAATTAGTTGTGATCAAAATTGAAGAATCAAAAAGATTAAGTAGAGGAAATACAAAATTAGAAATATTGGAAGGCACAAAGAAAGATTATAAAAGAAAAAAAAAAAAAGCAAAGGGAGTAGTGGCATTTTCAAAATTGATAATTTAATTAGTGTGTGTAATGTTTTTAGTATATGTACGGCTGTCGTCTATGCAAGTCATGACATTGGTTTTTATTCCAACTAGGTGGATTCGTGTGTAAGTAGTACGTTGTGGAATCGTCACTTGGCAAAAAGTAAGATATTCTTCCTATAATTTAATGATCAAATTTTTTTATTAAAATCCTTTCAAAATTTGAACGAATTTTCGGATTTAGATGAATAGACTAACTCTTAAATAGATTTATTTACAAACATGCAAATTAATATTATCTCTTACAACGAGTGTTTTTATTCTATGTAGTTTTCCTCTTTTTAGGGAATCAAAATTCAAAGGTTTTTAATTTCTATTGATGTAGCTAGGTTTTGGGATTTTACTTGAACATCTTCGTTTAGCAAGTGAAAAATGTATCATATACTTTATTTATATATATATATATATATATATATAAAGAGTGAATTATAGCTCAAACTTAGGATTTTTATCTTCACATATTTCACCTTTATCACTTGAATTAAACTCAATAAACAATTCATACATGATTTTTTTAAATGGTTCCATAAATCAAATCTCCTTGATATTTGAAGAATTTTCTATATATTACTTATATGGTTCTTGTAAATGAGTCATATATAATTGTTTACATTTAGATGTCACCAATTTTAAAGAAAACATCAAGGCCAGGGTTCGAACCCCAACCTTCCTCTTCTCCCTTAATGTAGGCTCTGCCCCCCTTTGAATGACAAAAAAAAAAAGAATTAATTCCCGTTGATTAATCTACTTTGAATCATGAATATTAATCTAACAAGTAGAAGAAACAACCCTTTGTACATATATATTAAATCAAGCCAATATACATATATAAATGTTCTCAAAATAGAGAGGATGGTTTGATTGTTGCAAATATAGGACATAAGAAACAATATGTTTTTTTTTTTTTTTTTGTAAAAAAAAAAAATGTTCAATCTTCTCTATGTGAGAAAAATGCATATTTTGATACACATAAAACATATAATGATTTGTAATAAGCTAATACCATTTAACTTTCTCCAAAAATGATTTTTCAAAACAAAAACTTCTCCAAAAATATTGTACAAAATGATTATTCTATATCAATATATATATCTCTTTTATTCAAATTATATCAAGTAATCAAATTATTTCAACAAACTGATCATACATGTGATGTATAATAAATTATTAATTTTTTAATAATGTAATTATGTGCTATGATTTGAATAAAAAGAATGACATGAGTAACAAAATTATACCATTCTTTTTCTTAGTAATATTTTCCATTTTGTCAGATAGGACTCCATCCGGTCCTTAGTCCCAACAGACAACTTGGTTTTTCATTTTTTTTTTTTTTTTTAAGTTTTCACCTTTAAACAATTATGTTTCGTATCACTTTCACTGCTTTATAAGCCTTCCCTTTCATTTCTCTAAACAAATTTACCAAATCCCCCCACCTTTTTCTATTTCTTTGTCTCAAACGTTTCTCCATGGAGAAATTCACGATCAGGAATCAATCCAGAATGCCTTCTTCAACGCCACCGTCAGCACTATCCATTCGCAAGGATTCACGAACAATATCAAAGGCAAAGCCAAAGATACGCATAATTCACATATTTGCTCCAGAGATCATCAAGACTGACGTAGCAAACTTCAGAGAACTGGTGCAAAGACTCACTGGAAAACCATCTCAAGAAAAGGGTTGCAAAAAGAAACCAAGAATTGCTAGAAGAGATCATATTCAAGAGCCAAGGATCACTCGTTTTTGCGACAAACCAGTGGCAGCAGCAGCTGTGGCCAAGAAAATGGAGCTGAGAACTGGGTTTCTTGCAGGCTGGGAAACAAGAGAAAGGATCAAGGAGGAAGAAGGTATGTGGAATAGTATTGGTGAGAATTCAGGTGGTTTCTTAAGTGGTTTTGGAGATTTGGATGGATTTATTCAGGAACTTGGTGAATTTCCTTTGCTTCCTTTGGATGCTTCTCACATGCATGGATTTGAAGAAGCTGAACTTGCATAAATTGATTCTTTAAATTGGGGTTTTAATTTTTTCCTTCTTTAATTTTAAAATTGAATGTTTGATCGTTGAAGATGTTTTGGAGTGGGATTTTACATATAGTTTTAACTGAATTTTATGAATCCGTTTGTCTCTCTCTAATCTGATTATCTCCACCGTAAATATATAAGAAATTAACTTAATTTCATGTGACTTTGAGATTTCTACTTTTGCTAAGAAATTTGTTCTTTCTTAAATTTTCCATTTGGATGTAATAGAAGCAACTGAAAACATCTTCCATTTATAATTTGTGTTATGTCTTTTTCTTTTCTAAATTAAATTCATTTAAATTTAATTAAGAAGGAGTTTGTTTCTTTTCATTTGGAATGTGCAATGGGTTTTTTGTCTTATCTAAAATGGGTGTTTTCTTCTTCCCAAATAGCAGTTTGGCAGACCAAACATGAAAGTGCAAAACTATATCATGTTATTTGATTTGATAAATGTCTTACTTTTCTTGTAAGACTCTCTTTAATTTATAATTATTTTAACAAATGATTTTATCCCTTCAAGTCGCCTCCCCATTAATCTTATGATGTTAGCAAGAAGTTGATGCATATCTCACAAGCATCACAAATTTGAGAAAACCTTGCTTTTGAATTGATGATGAGATTTTTTTAAAATTTTTTTTAACTTAATATGGCAACTTATATAATGGTTAATGGATGTAATCCCACCTTTTCTAACCATTTTAATATATAAATTCCTTTTATAAAAAATAATTCTAATATAAGCTTGATTTTTCCAATTTTTGTCTTTTCCAAGTTGAAATTAAGATGAAATGCAAATAAAATCTCTTTAATAGTAAATGAAAATTTCTAGTTAATTTTTTTACATGAAAATCATGAATAGATAAAATGTTCAATATCAACTTAATTAACTCCTAACATAGGTCTATTTATAATTTAGGGATAAGTATAGAAAAGTCCTCAAACGTCTAATTTCATCGATTAAGTTTTTATTAAACAAAAATTAACTAAAGGCCAACATTCATTTTTATCCAATTAAAAGTTTAATTGGTTGAAAATAAATATTTAAGAGTTTAATTAGATGAAAATAATTATTTAAAGATTCAATTAGTTAAAAATAAATATTTAAAAATTTAATCGATTACAGTAAAATGATAAAGACTTGGATAATTATTTAATTTTTGTTAAAGTGTTTTCTGTATTTAAGCCTTTAATTTACCTTGTTAGAGAGGAAAATGGGTGAATTCTAGGTAGCTAGCCAGGTGAAAAGAAGACAAAATTCCATGAATCTTTTCTTTTATAATAAGATTACAAGAATCAAACAGTTGGTACTGTTCAGTAAGTAGGCTCGCTAAGAAGGCAGATCTTAATTTTTTTTTTTTTTTTTTCATTTTGTCAGACAGATTATCCAGAGAATATTGTTAAATTTAATTAAAGTGCTGGAAACAGAAGGAATATATATGGTTTCTAATCTTGTATTTACCTTTTCAACACAGACAGGAATATTTCTTAAAGTAGAAATCACCACGGAAAATAGATCAATATGGAAACACTCAAATTAAGGATATAACTTTCAATTACTTTATGTAATTATCTTTAAACTTTGGTTTTTAACAGATTTAGAATTTAAATTTTAATATCTACAACATTTTTTTTTATTTTAATGAGGTTCGCAACAATCTTTTTTGTAAAAAAAATAATAATAATAATATGTGCAAATTTCAGTTGTAATGCATAGCTTTACCTAAGCTGCTAAAGGAAACCCGACATTGGAGATTTGGAGCCAAAGGTAGCATTGATATTTGACTTTAGGCACCTTAAAATTAAGTCAACATTTTTGGTAAACTTTATTAGCAAATTGCAATATTAATTTACTTTGGACGGTGCATAGAACCGACTAATTTGCCTAATAGAAAATTGGAAAGCTAAGCAGATGAAAATTTTGAGGTCTAAACCACCGGCTTATCTCTGAAACTATGGAGCAGCATAATTTCTTTGCAAATTACAATAATCCTAATTGTTTCTTCTTTTTTTAAAATAAATATTATCATAAATCAAAATTTATGATTTTTACCCAAACCTTATCGAGCTCAAGTTGTTATATATTAACAATTATTATTATTATTATTATTATTTTGATTCAAAAACTGATAACGTTTTATTATATAAAAAAATAATTGACTTGGTTCGAATACAAATTTTAATATCTTTTTTAAAATTTTTTATTAAATCAAAAAATAAAAGACATTATTATTTTTTTTTCTCTTTTTCTTCGATTTATATTTTAAACAAATAACAATTGGGGTAGTCGGTAAATGACATATATACTAAATCATTGTGTTGATATCAAGAAGGTTAGCATATTTTTTAGCTTTAAAAGGACAAAAAAGTCAGATTTATGACATCTCAAATCTTTACTGATTTCCGTGCCGACGGAAAAAATCAACGGTGGACTACAAGTACAAATTGTGGTGAAAATGAGAATATATTTTTGATTACAGATACAATGATTTTACTTCAATTTCGAATTTTAACTGATTGTTAGAATATTAAAATTCTACCATATGATCATGTACTTTGTATTTGAGCCACTTGTTTTAGATCTTAGAACAAAAAAAAAAAAAATCCTAATTACTCAAGTCAAGTATGCCACTTGCCATGTTTAATCAATAGCTAAGTTTCAAAATCACATTTGGCTTCTCTTCTTTTTCAATAATAAATAGAGAATTCTGTTAATGGCCAGATGAAAAACCATATCAATATAAATAAAATTTATGATTATTCTTTTATTGTTACAAATTATCTTTTTTATTTTTGTTTTTTAACCAAACAATTTTTTTTTTTTTATGTTTATGTATTTTTTTAATCTCGAATCACTAATGGTTCATTTCAATATTCGATAAAATTTTTTTTTTATATGTTATCATGTTGTTTGGAAATTAAACGTTTAAAACAAATAATAATGAAATAATAATTTTATGAACTATTCAAATGATACATAAAATATAGATTTTCCATTTTCCACGTAGCCAACGGTGATGGGAGAATTGAAGCAGCTAGATGACCTAGCTGGAAACATCACTCTCAAAGGAGGTTTAAATTGCTAATATATTTGTGGAGAGGGTAATTGGTTTCGTCAAATACTACAAAGTTAAAAGGATTAAGATATAGGATTAGATTTTCTCAAAAAAAAAAAAGAAAGGTTAGATGATTTTGAATTTTTATTACTACTTTCTTATAAAGAAAAATAAAAGGGAGACCAAATTTATTAAAATTTAAACCATGAAAATAATTTTATAAATATAAAAAAGCAACTTGATGAAAATGTGCGCCGCCATGTCGTTTGGTTAGTATTTTATTCGTACCAAGTATCCCACTAATTATGGACACATTTACCCGAAAGAGGCAGCAATTCCCTCAGTTACTTCTCTTGTACTTGGATCTATAATAATCGTATTATATTTGTGTTAAAAAGTTTAACACAATAATTAATTTTATTATATTAATCTATTTATTTATTATATGCTTTAATCTTAATATGACATGATTATGACCATTAAACTAACCTAAAGTTAACTTAGGACAATTCCGACAGGAAAACAAAGCCCAAGAATCTATGTAAGTCCTGTTTGGCAACCAGGAAAATTTGGAACCATAAAGAATTGAGAAGCAGCGAGACTTAATTCAACATAACAACAAAACATTAACTTATTACTATTAGTCAAGCAAGCACGCTGTGTTTTTTTTTTTTTTGTTAAAAAATGTTCATACTTTGTACTTTAATTAATTTATACATTATTTTTTTTTTTATATAAATGAGGTCGAAACTGATATAGAAAAATATTACATGTGATAAAATTTAAATTTCTTTTGATATAAGAAATTTAAATTTCAAAAAAATTAAAATATAATTTTTTAAGAATAATTATATAAATAAATTGAATTAGCTTATTACTATTAATCAAGTTAGCATCATAATTTAAAAAAAAAAATGTAAACATGTTCTTTGCATCAACCTCTAACTAATTTATACAGTGTTATTTATATTATAGTAAAAAATTTGCTTAATTAAGTACTGAAATTTGCTCCCAGGATATTTTTTCTTGAATCTAAAAAGAGACATTACGCATGATAAAAATCAAGTGTGAATTGGATCGACGAAATACGCCCACATGACTTGAAAAATATTGAGCCTGAAATTATTGTGGGCAAATATAATAAAAAGTATTTACTTATTAAAATTTTCTTATTAGAATTAGTTTATTTTGATACTTACATATAAAATTAAAAATTTCCAATTCAAAGAATGAATAATAACAATAAATTAAAAAAAAATCATGTGAATTATAAGGTGTATGTATGAATTTCCTTGTAGTATTCAAGAATTTGGTACAATATTTGACTTTAAATTTACCTATACGATAATGGAATTTTGAACAAATTAAAAAAGAGATGACTACATTAGATTGAATTACAACGCTTAATCTTCACTTGTAATTTTATTGCAACAAAAACTTTATTAGAAATAAAAACAAAAGACACAGTTCCAACACATGTATATGACTCCCTAACTCACATAGTCGGTGTTAGTTTCCACCATGCTAGAAGAGGGTGTATCCAACCTGGTAAGAACTTCGGGTATTCCAGCAGTATCCCTTATTATCTGCATCAACCAACATAAGAATTCAAAACCCTCTACTGGAATTCACCTAGTTACCTCAAAACCCTATTGCATTCTAGGGCCTAAAACCTTTCGGGATCCATAGATCATTTTTATGTGTGTCTGAAATTCATTCGCAAACTTAGGCACCAGCTACTTGTGTTAAATTGGCACCTGTGCCATTCTGTATTACAGATTTGATATTAAGGAAAGCAGAAAGCATCATTGACTTTCATTGTTATTGTTAATTCAACAATCTTATCATTAATTTATCATATACTAAAGTTATTAACAGCAGAGGCCTAATAGTCAATTAATACTATAAATCTATAGCAAACTTCAAATCTTAAGAATTGCTTCTACCTTACAACAAGAAACAGAAACTGAAGGTTCTTTGGGGCAAATTACAACCTTCTTAGTCTAGTATCTAAGCTCACATGACAAGAATGGGAAGTTTAGCAAGCTAATTTTAAGTTGACATTGTAAAATTATCAGCATACCAATCACAATTATGTCCAACAGATTGAGAACTTTTGTGATGGTATGAACAAGAACAGTGACTACAATTCTACAAATATATTCAGTGGAATAGTATAGTTCATATGAAATTTTACAAAAGGAGCCCAAGGTCGGTTGAGAGGTGAATGAAGATGATGAAGAATAAGTCATAACAACAGATGGCAACTGACAAAACTAAAATACAAAAGGTGACGCAAGTAGGGATATGCTACAGTTGGGTTACAACAAAAGATCCATTTTCTTTTCAAATACCCCAATATACTTGATTCATTGGTTCGTCAAAATAAAAGATATCAATGGTATAATTCCATTTTTTTCAAGGCATGAAATTATCATTGCAAACCTTTGGTCAGTGCATCAATTGCTAATTATATCTACATGGTGAACTCATTATGTTATAGTCAACCGTACAATGAATTATGTAGAAAACAATCTGAAGGCCAAAAAGTGAAAAGATAATTTTAAATTCAAAAGAAACTAAGAAAAAGGACAGATATAAACTTACAAGGATCTCTTCATCAAGATAAGATATCATGAACAGTCTCTGGAATGTCCCACCTTGGAATACAAAGAAACTTCAGCTCAGATTCATAAAAGATTTGAATATCAAACAGAAAAGCTATATAATTTATCCTTAATCATGAACTTTTTATTGCTTCCTTCCCTATTCTATTTCACCCTTAACATATTAATCATCCATGATGGGGCAAGAGCAACTGGCAAAACTGCTTCCAAAGTCAAGTGCGATGACAAAATGGAACAGCATTCTTTCATGGAACTGATTCTTTACCATCAATTTAGGCAATGATTCCATTGCACATGCATTGATACCCGTCTTTGCTCATAAGTAACAATTTTATTAATGAGTAGTAGGTGTAGCCTATTTGTTGAAGTATACAAACGAACAGGATGCTATGCTTTGGAGAAGGGGAGGGGGGGAGTTTACAACATCCTTTATTTGACTTTGTAAATTGCAAAATCTGAAAACTAGTGTCCCTCAAAGGAAAAAGCATTTAAAAATCACCTTATGAAATTTGTGTTACATTAATTTTACAACAGAAACCAGAAAGAAACATGTTACTGAAATGGAAAGAAAAGAGATGAGAAACAAGCTAGATATTGAGATTCAGAAAAACAATTACTCGAACATCTCTAACTCAGTTGTGTTTTCCCACCTTTTGATGTCCTCAAACAACTGAATGCGCTACAAGTAAACTCCAAGAACATATTCCACTTAAGAAATGGATGAACTTGCCCGAAACAACATTTCCTACCCACATCAACCAGCCAAAAGTTCAACTACCGGACTGGGCAATATCCGAAGGTTCCCCGAATGAGGTCAAATGAGGGGTGGTAACTCTATATTATCCAAGGAAACTTAAAAAAGAAAAAGACAAAAGAAAAGAAGAGGGATGATAACTCATGATTCATGACATAACCAGTCTTTTAGCTTGCTTTCTTTGTTTTAATCTAACAGAAGGTTATTAAATGACCAGTAGCCATCACAATTAGCTGGTCATGTTTCTCCACTACATGGACCGAATTAACCAACTGGATTCACTATTTATTGAATATCCACATAAATCCAAATAAACATGTATGCATCATCAGCATATCTGGCCTTCTTATGCTGCAGCAGAAAGAGAGCCAAACCATCTTTCCATAACCTTGTTAGAGTTTTAGAAAAAGGCAGGTCGTACATCCATGACCAACCTCTAATAAGAAGCGCACTGGCCATATTGAGATGCAGTTTAGCATTTTTAAATTCTCATGTTCTTTGGTCTCAAAAGAAAGAATCCCATTTCCAAATAATCAACTTTCTCCACCAAAAAAGAAAAAAGTACATCATAGCAATAACAACTCTAGTGAGCGCCTTCAAAGGCTATTTAATCACAGCACATTAACTTTCCATCTACAATTTAAATATTAAGAGCTAAGCCACAAGAAAATGGAAAAAAAAAAAAACTGTCATTTCCAATACTTTTCAGATGCTTCAGTGCAAGTCTTTGGAACTATTACTGTGAAAGTCTGCAAAAGGAGACATTTCATTGGTGCCAAAAGTGACAGTAATACCTAGCATCCATGAAGATCATATGGGCTTGGGGCTACAATTTTCATTCAGAAAAACATACGCAAGCAATTATTTCTCATAATTATGACCCAGATTAGATTTCAACTAGGTTTTTTGCGATCATTTAAGCTTTTCTTGTGCAATTATGTACATTAACAGTCCATATTATTCTCAACTAAATCATCTTAAGGAAAAATTGAAAAAGACTGGAATGCTTACTCAGAGGAACTCTCAGTCCACTGGCCACTGCATCCCTTATAGGAACTGGAAGCTGCTGAACGGTAGTAAGAGCCTGACTATATGCACCTTTTAACTGTTGTGGTATTGTTTCTTCGACAACAGTTGGTGATTCAAGTATCCCCTCAACATATTCTTCTTTCATTCGTTGTGGTCCCTCAACAGATACCCTGGTGGAAAGAATAAAGTTGCTTTCTATCTGCATTCCACCAGAGATAATCTTAAATCACTTGAAAATTGTGCAATAAGGAGAACTTTTTGTAGCACTCAGATAAAATGGAGTTAATAAAAGTTGAAAAAAGCGGCTATTCTAATTAACTCTAATCATTGCGATAGTTGTTTAATTAAAGCTAGCAATCAAAATTCAGCCAGCACTTTAAAAACAGAAAACCAAAATGCTAAAAAACACTTGTTCCACTTTTTAATTAAAGAATTGTAAAGTTGCAAGCAATACAAGCCCATGAAAGAATACAAATGAGAAACTAGCAGAGGGAATACTTCCATTGGGCAGCCAGCGCAAAGGTTCACATAATGTCCAGGGAATGTTGAAGCTTACCCTCCTTTCCACATCTTTGACACATGATCTACAAATCTTTACTTGAACAATCTTACATTGCACCAAGGTTGAGATGATCACAGAAAACAAAGAAATAGAGGCAATGATTCTAATATCCTCACCAGTTATTCAAATTTGACTGTAGCAGAAATAAAAGAGAAAAATTTTAAAGAGGAATATGCCGGCATATATTGTTATTCCAATAGCCTTTAATTAGTGGCCCCAATACCAATGGTTCCAAATCTCACACAAATAAAGACCCACTCCACCTTTCTAAACAGCAACATTTCAACCATAAACAACAAAGTTGAGTGACAGCCAATGTTACTAGTAGAGAAGCTCAAGTCAATTTGATTAATACAAGTACTTTTAAGTGGCAGGAAAATAGTGCTGCCTCAAATGACTTCATCTCATTACTCCAATGATGAAATCAATGAAGGTTTAAAATGTTCATCTATCAGTTAAAAACTAGGGATGATGTCCTTCAGTTGGTTAATTTGACAAACATAATCTTTATTCACTTCCATAATAGTCAAGAAAAAAAACTATTTAATTGGCAATAGTGTCCAGGATATAGCATAATTTCTCCACATGGATTTACTATATCACTTTAAAGCAATGCTGGGCAACACCACTTCCATTGCACAATGAATTCCGAAAGATTTTTGTTGTTTTACTCAATACTCAAGTTCTATCAAGAACTAGGAGCACATGGTAGGTGTTGTTGTACAGAAAACAAATAAGAATTGGAGCCTCATAGTACGTGGTTGGCTAAAACATGTTTTTACTAGAATTAATAAAGTAATTTGACTTAATTCACATTTAACTTATACATGCAAGCAATAATATAGTACTATGTATGATTAAATAAAGAAAGATGATAGCTGAACATCAATATAAAGTTCAAGGCAGAGTGCTTCATAGAAGACCATACTTATGCTTTTGACATGCGACATTCATTACTGTAGGAAAGTATAGTTGCTGAGAAAATATTTACCGAGTTAAGCAGTTTCAAGTGTGCTGTAACTTTTGCATATCCATCCTTAAGAAGCAAATCCATTTTTGAAAAATTTGCAAATGTTGAAGGGAATCTCCTGCAAAGTACAAAGGGGTCACCCAGAATATCAGCTGCCTTTCATTCAGAAAAATTGGAGATCATCAGCTATCAAAGAACACTCACTCCAATATGACTCTAGCAGCAAAAAGTTCAGGGCTTCCAGATCCAAACCACTCAAAGTTCCATCGACCTTCCAAAAAGGGGGACCTGGAAAGTTATATTTACAAAAAAAAGTCTTATGCAAAAGATGAACATGAAAAAACTCATTCTTTATCTAAGCACCTACGTTGTGGGCCTTGGTGTTGGATTGAGCCTCTCAAGACCAGTTATCCTCTCATTCACATCAATTCTTTGCATATCTGTTATCTTTCCCGTGACTAAAGCCTCAAAACCCCCAGCATCCTTAAACTGAAAGAACATTTAACAAAGTAAAGATGAAAGGCCAAATCAATGGATAAGATTTGTCAATCTTTAACTGACAAAAATACATTTAAAATATCTAGCTTCATAAGCTGAAAAGTTCTTTTTCTCAAGCTAGTAGTACTGGCTTGAAGTTTGAATAATCAATTACGATTGAATAAAAACTAACAACTACAGGAAAATATGTTTGATTCACAAACAGGAGAAAATTTATTATGTGTGTTATATTCTGAGTGAATGATAACTGATAGACAATATGCAGATAGACAAATTGAGAAAATTAAAGATATAGATAGGATAGAACGAATTAAACCTATCATCCATGATGGTCAATTTTAACATAATACTCCATGGTATTTCATATGTGTGTCAATTTCATCCTTTAATTGGTCAAACTTCAGAAAGTTTATACAAATAGTCACATAAACAACAAGCAGCATCCCATGTGACAAGAATTGGAAGTGAAAAATAGGTACATTGCACCCATGATCCGTGACCTCTTATGAAATTATATTCTTGTCAATTTTAACATAACGCATCATGACTTCTCATAAGAGCTTTGACATTGTCCATTATTTGATTGTTGTTGGAAAAAGGATGGAACTTTTTATATAAATGCCCAAATAAGCATTGATGTTGCAGCCACATAAGCACCATTCAGCCACATTATTTATCCTTCATTTATCCTTCTTTTTCTTCCTTTCTTTTTCTTTCCTTTTTTCTGCACTTTTTTTTTTTTTTTGCATTTCTTTTCTCTTTCTCTGCACTTTCACTAATCTAAGTCCCTCTACTTCTCCTTATTATCCACCATACCAGTCGCTGGAATCAGCCAACTGACTGCAGTACTTCACTGCTGGCACTAATACAGTCCCAATTTTACTTTGTTTTTTCTCTTTTTCTTTTTCAACCAACTCATTGTTCTCAGTTTCTTTCACTAGACTCAAATGCCTTTCAAATTTTCAAGAAATACCTTTCCAAACTTATAAATTTAATTGCCTTACTCATACCACAATATCACGACTTCAAGCTGGACAGGTTTTTCTATTTACTGGAACATCATGGATAATGGACTAAAAGATCCAGGTTGTTGAAAAGTAATAAATGAAGATGAAATATTATGGAAACATCATGGATGATGGGTGTAATTTACCCTATTCTTTTTCTAACTCGTACTAGCCACATTGACATGGAACACAACATGTTGCTTCATTGACCATTTCCATCAAAACCTTAGAGCCTAATTGAAGAAAGGATGCCATTGATACACTTCTAATAAAGCCCCGACATATTATGTTACAATAGTTAAATTGAAATGTCATAGATGAAAATGAAACTAAATTAAAAAGGTTTGACTAACAGTTACAATTTTCCTCATATATAACTTCAAAACTATCCTGCTGATTCGTGTTATCCCTTCTAGTAACTATTATACTCATTCAACAAAAGGACTAAGCCAAATAATTATCCTAATCACATGAAAGCCAAGATTAACATTTTTACAGCTCCAGAAAATAGAGAAGATGAAAATGTTTACCAATGTTTGGCACATAGCAAGAAAAGGCAATTCCCAGGCAGAATCTGAACACCTAAACTGAAAAAGCTTTGACTAATTGGAAAAAATGCCAAGTGTGATGTTAAGGCAATTACTTGTAATTTGTTTCTTCCAATCAAAATTTGGCCTGAAACTTAAAATCACCTCAAAATTTCCAAATCACTCCTTTTTTTGGGCACTTTCTATGACCATTAAAATTCAATAATTAAATTAGAGAAAATGTCGAATAAAAAAGAGAAACTCACAGCAAGAAGCAGAGATTCCTTAGCAGAAAGTCGTTCCATCTCTCTAGCATAAGTAGCCGGAGCTCCTCCCTGTACCGCTTGCTGAACCATTGCTCTACAGGCCATTCTACGACGGTTTCTCCGGTTGCCGGAATTCCTCCGTTCATACTCCGGCAATCTAACGAAAGAAACTCCCGTCAAAGACGATGACGACGAGGAAGAGAAGGTCGAGCAAATTGCGGAAATTGCAGAAAACGATCCTTGCAGAGAAGCCATAGATGAAATGGGATTTTTTTCTTAGGGTTTCTTTTTTTTTTCTTATTTATTTATTTATTGTGAAGTGAAGAGTGAAGTTTTAGACTTTCTAGTTGTGTGAAAGTGATTTTTACGTCAAAATTTGGTGCCTCTGATGACCGTTGGGGAAACTGAACTTTTTTTATGCTTCAAAATAAAAAACGGAAAGCATGTTTTCTGTTAAAAAAAAAAAAATATATATATATATATATATATATATATATATAAAAGAAATAAGTTAATCTGTTGCAAAAATTAAACTGGCAATGTAAAAAAAAAGAAGAAAGGTTCAAAATGGAGATTCGGGGTATCGAACCCCGTACCTCTCGCATGCAAAGCGAGCGCTCTACCGTTTGAGCTACATCCCCACTTGAAATGCCATAATTTTAAATAAAATTAAGGTTTTTACTATGGGGGATCTATAAAATGTCTTGGTGGGAAGCAAAGAAATTTCAGTCTTCATGACTGATGACGCTATCTTTATTTTCCCCGCCATGGAAGTGGACTTGCAACAGCTGCTGCCGAGAAAACAATCTACTTACCTCTCACTAGTAAGTTATTTCCTTTCTTTTTTTTTACCTATTTTCCACCATTCAATCCGTTTTAGCTCCTTTTTTCCTGTAATATCCTTAAATCTCGTTACATTTTGAAGAAAATTAATCCTTTTTTTTGGGGGGGGGGGGGGGGTGTTTGTAGGATGAGAATTTGGAGATTCAGAAGGAAGTTCACGAGGCCAACAGTACAGTCAAATTTACTTTGCTTGTCTCTACATGATGAGAACTTTGCTTTATTTCCTTGTTCCCAACTGGAAATCCCATCTCCCTGGTAACCTCTCTTTTCGTTTTTTTTTTTTTTTTAAATTTAATTCTGGGGTTAAAAATTGGGTTTTTTGGGGTCTAATTAATTATGGTCACTGTTTTCTTCTTTATGCATTTTGGTTTTGAAGTAGGCAGCATTGACGAGGTCATTGGTTGGAAGTGTTTGTTCAATTGTTTTTGTTCTTCGTCTTGGTCATTTCTGGCTGTTTTGTTGCCTGCTGTTGACGTTAAAGAAACGTGAAATTTGCAGTGTCTTAGGGTTTTAGGGTATTGGTTTTGGCTTTTAATTGGTTGTGAGCTTGCTTTATGATAATTTGGATTCTTTTTGGAGGTTTAGGGTGATTAGCATGGAAGGTTATGTTTGAAATACTAGCATTGTGGCTAGGAGTAACTATTGATACTCGTACTCATTGGGGGGCTAGTCTGATAATAGCATATTTCAATTTTTTTTAAGGGTGGATTTCTCATTCAAAAGCTTTTTCCAGGTGAAATTTGTTCTTTGAGAAAATTGAATGTTGATAATGCTCTAGATTTTATTTGCTTATATTTCTCTGGTGAGTTTGTTATTAAAATCATTTGTGTATTTGGGATTCTGTTGCTTCCATTGGTTTCATTTTTCACATAGAATTTTGAAGTACCAAGAACCAAGCCAGTCCTTGCAATGTTTGCAGATAAAAGATAATCGTGTTTTGAATAAATTAGTAGTTTAATCAGGTTTTAGTTTCCATGGAGTAGTTTAAAAGTTTTTTTTTTTTGGCATGTGGTTTGTACAGTTTTAGGGCTAGAAGAAGGCAAAGAATGCATCATTGTTGGGATCCTTTACAAGCACATGAAACTCAAACCTTGCATTCTTGATGAATACTCCAAGGAGGTATTGTGATTGTTAATGGATGCAATTCATTTCATTGGTTTTATTTTGTATTGTATGTTGAACTTTAGATGGGAAATTCAATTTTATTTGACTTAAAAAGTTCTTTCTATAATTTACAGAGATCTGTTACCCTTCTTGTAAAACCTCATAATTTTAAGCATCAAGATGATTATTGGGTTTTGGAAGATGAAAGTGGAAGAGTTAAGCTTCACGGCATTATGCTTTCACCTTCGGTTTATGTAACAGTTCTGTATTGCAATCAGTTGACTATATTTTAGAAATTTCTATTCGCAATTGACTTGGTTTTTTTCCATCCATTAGAAATGAGCGCATTTATCGCAATTAATTTCTTCAAAACCTTGTTTACAAGTTGCCGTTTAACTATGTAACTATTAATAGCACTCGTATTTTTTTCAGCTTCTGTATTTTAGCAAGTTGAGAGCTTGAACAATTTGGCTCATCCTTTTTCCGCTTGAAGGCATTCAGTTTTACTCGTTCAGCATTTTTTAACTTTCTTCTTCATTTTAAATAAAAGCTTCTACCATCTAGAAAATGCATTTGATTGAGTGATTTCCAACTACCTAGTGTTTATTCATAAAATAGTCTTCAATTAATTGAATTTATGGATTCTAACATTATTCTTGTGAAGCATGTTGACTTTGAGCTTAAATAATACATTTCGTAGGTGTCGTTGTTGCATTGCATGGAAAGGAAACCAGTGCAGGAGACTTCTTTGTTGAAGATGTTCTGGAAGCTGGCTTACCACCTCAGATTAAGCAGGCGCTCAAATCAAGTATGATCTGATCCCCCCCCTCCCCCCAAGTTTTACATTCTTAGACTTCTAAAGTTGCATTAGAACTCGGTAAAGAAGTCACTTGTCTGTTGGCAATAGTCATTCCTCATCTTATATTAATACTACTGTTTAATTTATTAAGAAAATTACGGATGGCTTTGTGGATTGATTTTTGCTTTGTTTGTGCTAAACAAGAGAAATTAATAGAACAAGTCACCAATCATGTATAAAATAAAGGTGTAGTCACTTTGACTGTGAGAAAATGAAGTGACACGTTTGTGATGAAAGGATTGATCTGTAAGAGCTGCAAATATTCTGCTTATTCATGATATGATTTTCAGTCTTCAAGTGTTAACAAGCAGAGCTCTCTTTCTCAATCTCAGTATATATCTTAACCATGATCCTCCAGGACATGAGATGTTTTAAGTATGCCTAAGTAATCCTTATAAGCTGTACCTTGTTTTGTCTCGTGTTCACTGTTATGGCTTTTTGTTGAATTTTTTAAAAGGATTACAAGGAATCACGTCTGCTAGTTGCCTTTCATCAGATTTCTATATTTATGCATCAGAATAATGGGTTTGCGTATTGAGAATGGTAGGAAGAAAATTAGCTTGATAACAAATCATTGGACCTTTTCTTAACTTGGATATTTGGATTTAATTTGGCTCATGAGCCCTATTCCTTCTCATTTTATTCCAGTAGACATAACCTGTTGGTAAAACTTTTATATTTTCATATATTTTCGTTCTTAAAATAGTGCAATTTGCATCTTTGTGAGAGGCTCAGCACATTAGTGAGTCATTCACTCTTCAAAAAGAAAAGGAAAAAGGATTTATACACTCTTCAAAAAGAAAAGGAAAAGGGACTTATACACTCTTCAAAAAGAAAAGTAAAAAGGACTTACTTTATGGAAGAAGGTCCCTGATTCTATAATAAAAAATTGTCTCAGATACAGCATTAATATGTTTCAGATCTTGAGATCAAAATGAATTAAATAATTGTTTTTGGTGCTAAGTTAGTTTAAAGTATAACTGATTAAAAACCTGTTTTACTAATTATTTTTTTTCTTAGTAATTAATTTTGCTTGACACCCGTAATATATTTTCTGGTTGTGTTACTGCCCAACACACTGCTAACCTGTAGTGATACAACGTATTCTCTCAAGAAATCAAGAAACTGGTAGATTTATGTCCTCATGAGGTTATGTCAATTGTTTACTGCTTTTTTTATCTGACAGGATCTTATCCTTTCAGTGATCGGGATCCCTTCCTAATCGATAGCTGTCCTCATGTCTACTTTGTTGGTAATCAGGAAAATGTGAAACTTGCTTGTTAAAAGGTGATTACTACAAAACTTGCATGTACCAATTGAAAATTACATTTCAAGCAAAAGCAAAAGCAGCATACTTATTTCATTACCTGGCCAGTAAAACTCAACTTACTGATGCAGGATTGGAAAGGAAATTGGTAAGACTTATTTGCATTCCTAGATTCTGCGAAAGGAGTTGCTGTTGTGGTGAGCACTTGTCTCCTTCCTAGATGTTGAAACTAGGAAATAAAGTTACCATATTTGTATTAGTCTGCAGATATGCATGCCTGTGTTATGCATTACCTAAGGCCTAAGCTACCATGGTGGAAATAAGGGTTTATGTCATTCCTACATGGTGAACAATGTCTTCTATCTATTATATAGTGTAATATTACTCTAAAATGGTAAAAAATAGAGTATAATCTTGTTCTTGCTGTCCTTTATCCAAAGTCATCCTTCTCTACTAAATAAATGATAAATAATCAGGCACTTTTGCTTTTGTTAGCTTGTTCAAAAGACAAGAAATATTCTAGTCATCTACCCAATATATGTGGATAAAAAGTTACAGTTATACTTCTAGTACTCTTTGTCAGAGTCCATAAAAGAGAAAAAAAAAGGGAAAATGTTAAGAGAGGGAGAAGTGTTGGTCAAATACCATTGGACTTACTCTCTGGTTGCATGCTTTCCATTTGGGTTGTTTTTATTATTCTGTTTAAGTACATTAGCACAAGTTTCCTCTGAGTTGGAGGTTGTAACTAATTTAAGTTTTGTTAGTAAAGTGTTATAGATGTGCAACTAAAAACCTCTTCATGGAGTTTTGGCTTTCAAATCACTCCTCCATAGTTCTTAACAAATAAGAAGAAAAACGTATTAATCATGAGTCATTGGATTCAATGCAGGACTCACAGGCATCTCTATTAACATGACTTGAGCTTAACACTAAGTTGAATAGCCACCTCTCTCTCTCTCCCTCCCCCCCTTCCTTCCTCCTCCTAGAAGAAAGGAAAGTGACAGTGGGATTGTTCAAAGGGAAGAACAGATAATAAGCTTCCATGACTTTTGCTACTTTTTTTCTGTCAGTTTGATGTGTTATTTTTGCTCCATTTGTTTGGTTACCAGAGTTGTCAATAGACAAAAGTATAGATATAATAACCTGTTTTCACTGTAATTTTAGAGGTGCTTCCTCCTTGGGTATTTATTTTTAACTGGAAGCTTGTCTTTTTTAACTGGAAAGCTGGTTTTATTTGTTACTTCCTTTGTTAAATGGTCAGTAAATGGAAATGATACAATGTAGTAAAGTTTTTCTCATAGACTTGATTGGTTACACCCAGAGAAGTAAAAGTTAGTAGATTTTTTTGCAGGTTTAAAGACACAGGCTTATGTCTTATTTCTTTCAAATACATGATGATAAGCTTTCTCTGGTAACATGCACCATCGATGCTAATTTTCAAATTTTCTATTTGCAGCTCAACATAAGAAACCTTGAATGCCATGCTCTAACTTATGGGACTCAATTCAGCTCATAGCATGGTATGGAGTTTAAATACCACTTAGCATTGCAGACCTTTTTCTAACTTAAGAATTATTTATGATTGATTACAATTTGTATGGGATAAAATCAGTGGAACCTGCATCAAACAAAGAAACAATGGTTGTTCTTCCCTTTGTTAATTAAAGCATAAAACTAATGAGTAAAACAGAATATGGTGTTTTATGTGTGATCTTCCTTCACGTGTCCTCTCTTTAAACATAAATTTTGATGGAGAGGACATACGGATAGGATGACTCCATGATTAACAAGGTAGTTCAACATGCTGACATCATTTTATGTTCTTAATATTGTTACTTTATTGTCATTTGATATGTTTGAACATTGCAATCTAATGTCCTATGTTAATATCAAGTCTTAAGAAAAGAAGAGTTATAGGGTTTGACTTGACAGCTAATACGAGTTTGTTTGTTTGTTTTTGTTTGTTTTAGTTCTTTTCAACAAGGATAACAACTACTAGGCTAAGTCCGAGTTGTTATAGATTTGTTATTTTTAAACTTAAAATACAAAAAAGAGAAATGAGATGAGCTTTGGACATCCATTCTCTTAAGAAAGGTAATAACCGATGAGGTATGAAAATAAGAGACAATATTGAAAAGAATTATGTTCAAACTCTTTGCTTAAATCCACATCCTAAAGTAGTTTGAACACAAAAAAAATCTGTAACTGCCCTAGAACAAGAAATATGTGATTTAATGGAGGGTATCCATGTAAAGAGGAGAGGAAAGCTCAAGAGTATGTTCATGTAGGTTTCATTCCTTTCTCATCGCATCATCATGTCGTTTTGGGACGAGAGTCTATCCAAATGAAGCTGTAAACAATGGATAAGGGCTTCTAATATGGTCTTTATTAGAAGGTGGTGATTTAGTAAAAAATAAGACTGTTACTAAGACAACTCAACTTTCTCATTTTATTCAAACATCCCCAGTTCTAATTCAACCTGAATCTTTGTTTATTCTCACTTACAGTTGATGAAACAAATATGTTCTCCATCATTTCAAGACCAAATCATTAACAAGTTATCCGTTTTACTGAGTAGTTTAGATTCTTTTGAATTATTTGTTTCAAGGAACATGATTAAATTGTTTTCCTTAAAAAAAATTTTTGTATTTATCTTATTATATAATTTTATTATCTATTTTAACCTTGAATTTTTACTAAAGTAAAATGAGAAATAATATCGGAGTGTTTATAAGCAAGAGAAATTATCATATATACAAAAAAAAAATTTAATCTCATTTATAAAATTAAAAAAATAAATTCACTAACAGTGTATTAAATAATTTATATTATAAATAACGTGCTTTTGACATAATATTCATAAAATAAAGATAATAAATTATAAATATTTCCTTTTTTTTTCAATTTAATGAGAATAATTTGTTAAATGAAAATTATTGTTTAAAATAATATTTTAATTAACTTTAGCAAATATCTATAAATAATCAGTTTTTTTTATAAGAAAGATCACGTAGAGTAAAAAGTAGAATAAAAAAGACAGATTATAAATTCTGATATTTAAATTTAAATTTAAATTTATTGAAGTTTAAAAGATTATTATATTATTAAATGAATCAAATCAACTAAATCCGAGTTAACTATTCATGCGAAACCCCGTTGAATCTTGCTCTCAATTCCCTTTCTATCAAATCCAATTTTTCTGTGTCACCCCACAATGTTTTGTCAGGAAAACAACATGGGGAGAGCGCATTTTACACAGAGATCCGACCGAAGTGGAATTATTTTAGTAATATGTAATAATCTTATACATTTTGTTTGTCTTCATTGAAAGTCACATGCCAATACCAAACCCAAACCCAATCGCTACACATTATTCGTTCATTATTCATTATTCATTATTCCACCCCCACCCAACCTAACGGCTATATTTTTGCCACCCTTCTTAATTATTCAAATTATTCACTTATCCCAACGGTCCATTTCCATTTTCCCACACAATGTTTGCCCACCCACCATTTATATTCTCCTTCATTGCTCACATTTCTCTCCCTCTTTCTGATCTAAATAAAAAATCTCCTTCTTTCTTTGACAATGGAAATTGTTGCTAATGCTAATCCTAGTAGTGTTCAAGTTCAACATGTGACTAAAAAATCATCTGATGAGCTGCTGAGGAAGTTTGCTCAACTGGAAGATGATGATGAAAAAACGGGTGGTGCAGCTAGGAAGGAGTTAAGGGTGGTGGTGAAACGGAAGAAAAGAAATGGCTGGGCGAGGAGAAGGGAATCGGGTGGTTATAGTCAGTGTGAGAGTCCTTCTGGCAATGGAAGCAGCAGCAGCAGCAGCTTAGTGGAGAGGAAATGGCTTCTTCCTCCGGAGGCGACGCGGAGGTCCACATTGATTAGGCAACTCGGGATTGCTAGGGAAATCAAGAAAAGGTCCCTCTTGGGCATCATTGAGAAGGTAAGAGTTCAAGATTTAACTATTCTTGTACTACTCTTCATATGCGAAATTTAAAAAAAAAAAAAAGAAAAGAAATTTGAACTTTTAAGAATTCAACTGTTTTTAAATTATACAATATATTAATTTATTGAAAAAATTAAAAATAACATAACAATATCTACAAACTAATTTGAGCACTCAAATTATGTGGGTTTTTAAATTTTTTTAAATAAATATCATTCTCATATTGCAGAGGTAATACATAAATGATTAAATACTATGAACATTTAATCTAAAATTATTTTTTAATAAATATAAAAATGAATATAAAATCATAAAAAATTATAATATTTTCTAATTTTGAGAGATAAAACCAAATTAACTATTCATAAATGTAATTATCACATAAATCATATATCATATTAAATATTTAATTTAAAATTAATTAACTGTAATTAAAAAAATTCAATTTAAATATAAAATTATAAAAAAAAACTTAAAATTTAATCGATATGATATATAATATTATTTAATAAAATAAATAAATGATAAAATTAATTATAATATAATAATACTTTAAATATGGATAACCTAACAGCTACTCTTAAAGCTACCGAATAGGACTTAGATATGATGATGGCCATCATTTCCATAGAGGAGGGACGAGAAAATGATGGAAACCGAAAACTTTTATCTCCAATTTTGTAAATAGATAATAGTAATCTATTATTGTTGTGGTAATAATCAAATTGAAATAATTGACTTCACCGGTATAATCATTAGTACCACTTTTCTCCACATATATGAATTATAGTGACTCATTAATACTACTTTTTAATTGTCTAAGATAAGATAAGAACAATGCGGTTCATAATTTATCCTTGTTTTCATATCAATCTAACTTGTATAGATACCAAACTTTTTCAACATTTTCTTTATGGCTTTTTTTTTTTTCCATTCATTGTTGAAGCTTCCTTTTTTCCTTTTTTTTGGGGGGGAAGAAAAGGAAGATTGTTGGATTGGTATTTCTGTTTTCTCTTGTTCTTCCTTTATATTGGTTCTGTCCCCAGGTAGAATCAATTTTTTTTTTTTTTTTATGCAGACTTGGCGTAAAACTATTGAAGGAGCTTCAAAAGTTGTGATGGAGAAACATTATAACAGGCATAGGCGTCTGGTTAATGATGTTATCTAATTAGTGGTCAGAGCTGTGCATCAAGTGGGAATTTAACACTGGGGAGAAAAGGCTCAGCACTTTGTATATTGGCATCGAACTATATGTAGTTGTATTCATTATTCATATTTTTTATATCAACAAAATAGAGATTCTAATCCAATCTTGCTTATAGAAATTTTAAGAGTATTTAAGTGTAACATCATACATTCACTTGTGGATTCGAACATTACTTTTTGAGCGATGAATAAATAATATCAATTACTAAATTAAATAATATCAATTAAATTTCTTTCGTTTTGTCGTCTAGTAGTTACAAAAATCTTTAGAAAGACCTAAAGGTTTAATTTCGAATCAAGCTTTTCCTTTCTTCCTTTGTAATAGGATTTTGCCCCTCCTTGAAACCAAAAAAAAAAAAAAAACTAAATTAAATGCTTTGATACAACAATAACATGTATTAAACTTGAATTAAAATTTTTATGCATTTTATAAAGAATAATAAAAGTGACATGTAAAAACTTGCTGTGTTGGCCAAAACTTGGTGTGGCATTAAGGCTGTCAGCTGTAGGTAATTCAATTCAGCATTGCACCATACAAGAAAAAAAATGATCAATCTTTTTCTATTCTTAAGTAGTTTCAGGACTCTGGAATAAATAAATAAGAACACTGTTGGGTTTGAAGCAATAAATATAATAACGTAAAAGTAATATATTGTAATAAATTTACAATAATAGACAACAATCAACAACGTAAAAAAAATAAAATACATCAAGATTTATATAAAAAATCTTTCAGTGTAGAGGAAAAAACCACGGACCACCAAAAAAATCTTCATTATTAAATAATGGATATACAAAGTTCTTCTCTAGCTAAAACTAGAGTTAATTAACTACTAGAGAGATAATTGAAGAAATTTCACCAAATAAGTTTCTCAACAAATACACACTTGATTTGTTCCTAAAGAGCTTCAAACCCAATCTTCACCGTTCAAAATGTAAAACTCTGAATCATAAATATGCTGGCAAAGTTTTAGCTCAATTGGATCACGGATTGACTTCCGTTCAACCAACTCTCTTTTTTCTTTTTTGGTTATATTTTTCTGGCTTTTCTTCTTTCTCTTCTTGGTTTGCGACACCACCTTAAAACAACATCCACTTTTTTTTTATTAAGTAGCTAGGGCTTTATGTTAAAAGAAATACCAAGGCCCATAGCTTTTACTTGGTCCAAAACTAATTATATAGGGTTGAACCCATTTTTCTAACAATCTCCCCCTTCAGCCCCCATTAGGAGGAGATCATTACTATAACAGTTTTATTTAAAATTTATCTTCGTCAAGGAACTCATTTCAGTCAAGTTACTATAGAGCTCAAATTTTTCTTTCTTGAAAAATATCTTAGTTAACATATATGCTACATTCTCATCAGTATGGATTTTTTTTTAATAATATCTACTGTTTTTCAATCATTAAACATAACCAGTGATATCTAGCATCAATGTGCTTTGTTCTAGCATGTTACATGGCATTCTTACTTAAATCTAAAGTACTCTGGCTATTACAAAACACCACATACTTTTTCTGATTCAACCTCAATTAAAAAAAAAAACGTTTCATCCAAAGCATTTCTTTACTTGCTTCGGTTGCTGTAATATACTTAGCCTCTATAGTTGATAAAGCAACATACTTCTGTAACTTAGATTACCAAGACACAACTTCTCTTGCAAAAGTGAACAAATAACTTGAAGTAGATTTTTTATCATCAAGATCACTTGTCATGTCAGCATTTACCATTTTAAAACTGATTATGAAACTCCATAACTCAAGCACATTTTTTAGATGTCTCTTAAATATCTGAAAATTTATTTTACTATTTTTTAATGAATTTTTTTTAGATTAAAAAGAAATCTACTTACTACACCACCTGCATGAGCACTGTCAGGCTATGTACAAACCATAAGATACATTAAAAAATCGACTGCAGAAGAATAAAAAATATTAGACATAGCTAGTTGCTCTTTCTTAGACATCGGATAAGATTTTTTACTCAAATGAAAATGGTTAGCAAATGAACTGCTAACTGATTTAGCATGTTGCATGTTAAATCTACTAAGTACCATTTCAATATACTTTTCCTATGACAACTACAACTTTTTAGCTCTTCTATCCCGGATAATTTTCATATCAAAAATTTACTTTACTGGACCTAAATCTTTCATGTCAAAAGACTTAGACAATTGTTCTTTCAACTTACAAACCATACTAGCATCTTATCTCACAATCAACATATCTTCAACATATAATAAGAAAATAATAAAGTTACTATCAGAGAATTTTTTTAAATATATACAAGGATCCGCTGTCGTTCTTTTATAGCTGTGACTCATCATAAAAGAATCAAACTTCTTGTGCCATTGTCACGGAGCTTGTTTCAAGCCATTCAAGCTTTCATTTAATTTGTAAACTAAATGCTCTTTCCCTTTTACTTCAAAATTTTCAAGCTGATTTATATAAATGTCTTCTTGCAAGTCACCATGCAATAATACAGTTTTAACATCAAGTTGCTCAAGCTCATGATTCAAACTAGCTACTAATCCCAATACCACTCAAATGGAACTCATCTTCACAACTGAAACAAAAATCTCATTAAAATTGATGCTTGATTTATGAGAAAAACTTTTTACTACCAAACAAGCTCTGTACCTCACTAATTTATCACCATCTTTTTTTTAACTTGAATAACCATTTATTTTTCAACGGCTTCATCCCTTTTAAAAATCTAACAAGATCATAAGTATTATTTTTTCGTAATAACTATATCTCTTCTTTCATTACTTTTAATCAGTGCTCTTTATCCAGAATAATCTGCACATCTTGGATGCTCTTTGACTCCCCTTCATTGATAACTAAAATAAAATTTAAAATTAGATACCTAATAGATAGCCTGTGCTCTCTTATAGATCTCTTAGGCTGAAACTTTACATCACCTGATACTGAATGTAGCTCCCTTACTCAACACTCTCAGGTAGAGACGATTGCTCTCTTTATTCAAAATTGATTGCATCTAGCTCATCACTAACTATGACTGGCTCATTCATATCCTCAAGTTTTATTTCTTGCTTATTTTCATCATCTGTGGCTCTTGCTTGTGAAATTTCTGTCGGTGTTTAAACATCACATTCAATAGTAACTCATATAGTCTTTTCATTTTTTTCAAGGTCTGTTATGATTTTTTTTTCATGAAAGACTACATTTCTGCTTTTGATTGTCTTTCTTTTCACTAGATCTCATATCATGTAGCTAAATTTCTCATCATCATATCCCACAAACATACATTGTATGCTTTATTGTCAAGCTTTAACCTCTATTCTTTCGGTACATGCATAAATATTTTACACTTGAAAATTTTTAAGTGAGTATGAAGCATATTTTTCTGTTAACACATTTTTTAAAATGTCAAAGCCTAAAAGAACTGATGGTGATCTGTTAAGCAAATAGCAAGCTGTATTGATTGCTTCACCCCATAATGGCTTTGGTAATTTTACCATCCTCAACATACATCTGACTCTTTTCATAATAGTGCGGTTCATCCTTTTAGCTACACCATTATATTGTAGTATTTCAAGTTTTGTCATCTCATGCCTGATCTCATGCTTTGAATCGTACCTTTCAAAATCTTTGGATGTATATTCCTCATCATTATCAGTTTGAATATACTTCAAGGATAATTCTGTCATCTTTTTTATCATGACATAAAATTTCTAAAAATACTACAGTACCTGACTTTTGTATTTCAATATATACACTCAAGTCTTACGTAAAACATCATTAATAAAAGTAACAAAATACCTACTACCACCTAATGACTCAACTTCAATGGGACCACATATGTCAAAATAAATTAATTTTAATTTATTTTTTTCTTTGAAAACTCTTACGAAAAAAAACTCTATGATGCTTACCAAACAAATAATGATCATATGAATCGAGAAATATACCTTTGGTTAAGGGAATAAGATATTACCTTGTCAAAACTTATAACCCCTTCTCACTCATATATGTCAGCCTTTTGTGCCACAAGTTTGCTAAAACATTATCTTTAACAGTATTTATCTAGTTATCGTTCAATTGCATCCATATCTTATACATTATACAGTATAGCTTCTACTGTTCATTCTTTTATCAACTTTCATATCCCTCTTTATTAAGGATAGTAATAGCAAGTAAGTTCATTATCATATCCAGAATGTGTCTGATATCTCTAAAAGTCAACATGTATTTTGTACTAATTTGTACAATAATATCATCGATTTTAACAATTTATGACACTCTTATTTTCAATCTTAGTGCAACCAAAATCACTTACTTTGTAAGTTGTAAACAACTATCTCTTAGGAATATAATGATATGTAGCTCTTATGTCAATTATCCACTTAATGTCGAGATCACCAACATGATTACAATCACCATGTGTACAAATCAAAGTAATTGAATCATTATCTGAATTCACTGCTGTAACATTACCATTATCTGAACTCTTATTTTTTTTTATCTTTTTGCTTTTGCTTCGAGATTTTACAATATCATTTTATATGACCTATCTTACCACAATGAAAACACTTCATTTTATCTCTAGATTTAGATCTATGTTTAGACTTACTACAGCCTTTTGAATTAGAACTTTTATTGATGTTTTTACCCTTATTCTCCATGACTAGAGCTTGATTCTCATAGTCTACATCTTTTTACCTTGCTTCTTCAAGCATACTGTCTTTTATCATCTCCAATGTCACCTTAAAATCAGAAGCTAAATTAAGAATAGTCACAACTAAAGTATTACAGCTGTCGATAATGAACCCAAAAGAAATAACGCCTTCATTTCATCGTCCATCTTAAGCTCTATAGTAGTCATCCAATTAAATATGTCTTGAAAATCACTAAAGTACTCTGTAATTGATCGTTCATCCTTGTACTGTAAAGTTACAAGCTTTTTAACAAGCATAACTTTATTCATATATTTTTTTCTCTCATACAATATTGTCAATTTTTTTTCAAACAATATGTGTATCTGCTTCCTACACTGCCTGATGGAATATACTAATATCAACCTATTTTTTTATTGTAGCCAATTTCTTTTTATCTAACTTCTTTCAACTTTCATCTTTCATATCTACTGGTTTAGTCAAATCACCAAATATTGACTCATATAAATCTTTGTAGTATAAATGATCTTCTATCATAGGCTTTCAAATTGAATAATTTGTGTTGTCAATTTTATCATGAAACTTGTATCACCCTTCATGATCTCAAATAAAATTTACTTCTGTCTTGAGCTGCTTTTGTATCGTTGTCTCAAAATAATCATTGCTTCGATACCACTTGTTAGGCCTGAAGTAATAAACACAATAATACAGAAGTAATATATCGCAATAAAATTCATAATAATAGACAACAATCAATAATGTAAAAAAAATAAAAACACACTAAGATTTATGTGAAAAACCCTCCAGTGTAGAGAAAAAAATCACATACCACCAGAAAAATCTTTGCTATTAAATAATTGATATACAAAATTTTTTTTTAGTTAAAACTAGAGCTAATCAACTACTAGAGAGATAATTGGAGAAATCTCATCAAATAGGTGACTCAACAAATACACACTTAATTTGTTCTTAAAAAGCTTCAAACTCGATCCTCATCGTTCAGAATGTAAAACTTTGAATCATAAATCTATTGATAAAATTTCAACTCAATTGGACCACGGATCGATTTTCATTCAATCAATTTTTTTTCTTTTTTCTTCTATTTTTAAAATTTTTTTTTTTTAGTTTGCGATATCATTTTAAAATAATCCCTACTTCTTTTTATTAAATAGTTAAAACTCTATATAAAAAAAAAAATCAAGACTAATGACTTTTATTTAATCTAAAATTAATTACATGAGATTGTATCTTATTTTCTTAACAAATACATTACTTTGAAGAAAAGAGAAATAGAGATCAGATAAGGTCCAAAACTTTGCGAGATGTTAGATATGTTTACTGCTAAAGTTCCTAGCTATCACATCAAAGGAGAAAAGCACACAGCAGTATTTTTTACCTTGAGAGAGCCAGCAGAACACCAAGATTTTGGAAATTCCATGAATGGTGGACATTTTTGAACACCCCCCCTCCCCTGATTCACTTGTCCATTTGATATTGACGACAACTGCAGAATCACCACACTCTTACTGAATGTGTGGTGGGGTCAATCAAATTCTGATGCTGCTAAAATTTAGTATTGATTGAAGGCCATTTAGATTAAGATTGAGATGATTTTATAGGTAAGCTAAAACCCGTTGACAAGCTTGTGACAAAAAAAAAGCCTCAGTTTCACATGTCACAATATCACATGATTTTGGGTCCTTTTAGTTTTGCAAAAGAACAGAAGTCTACCACCACAATAACATCCCATTTCCTTCCCCCGTCTTACTTCAATCTGTTATGTTCAGATTATTTCCATTATTAAAACTTTTTTTTTTTTTGGTTAAGCCTTAATTTGTGTTGAACTTCTAAAACTTCTGGCCTTCTAACGTTAAGAACTTCCGTAAACCTCTTTTGTCAAACATGGTGTAACATTGGTTTTTAACACAGCAGATGAAATACTGAGGGTCCCATATCTTGGATCATCATCCGATCTTCCAATTAATGGCATCATCGTAATTCTTACTCAATTCCTAAAATTAGGAAAGAAAATGAAAAGAAAAGAAAAGAAAATGACAACGACAACGCTCTGTTTTTAAAGGAAAACCAAAAAAGAAATAAAAAAAATTGCTATTTGATTATAGGCTTCGTCAGCCTCTGTTTCCCTCTGCAAAAAAACACTCTTCCTTCCTGCAAACAAATAATTATGGCAACTTTCTCTCTCTGCAATTCTTCCCTCTAACACATCCCCGCTTTCTCTCTGTCTCTCTGATCGATCGAATTCTTCATCTTTTTTGTTCCTTTTCTTTACATTTTTCTTCTTCTTTGATCCATCACACTAATACTATCCTTCAAAGTCTTAAAACTTTCCTCCCTTTTCCAAGAAACTCAATCTAAAATTCACTTCCTTTGATCAAAAAAACTTGGTGGGGTTCTCAAAATTTTTAATATCCAAACCTTAAAAACCCCATTTTCTTTTCAACGCATTTTTGCTCACAAAGTGAAAAAGTTCAATAAAGGGTATTGTTTTTAAGGGAAATGAGGGATGTTTTCATGGTTGGCAAGGATAGCTCTCGCTTGTTGGAGACCAGTGAATCGATACGCCCTTATGAACAAGGATAATAATAATAATAATGATGATGATGAACTCGAAGAAGATTCTTCTTCCTTACGTGATTCACTTCTTTGGTGTAGAGACCTTGAAAAACACTCTTATGGTGATTTCTCCTATGCTGTTGTTCAAGCCAATGAGATCATTGAAGATCATAGTCAAGTTGAGACTGGAAAAGATGCTACTTTTTTTGGTGTCTATGATGGACATGGCGGCCCTGATGCTTCTCGCTTTATCTCTGATCATCTCTTTCAAAATTTGATTGGTCAGTTCCCTTTTTTTACTTTCAAAGTTTGGCTATTTTATTTGTTTCTTTTTTTTTTTGGGCAGTTTTTTTTTTAAACACTTTCTATCTTAGTGGATAATTGTTTATGTCTTTTAGGAATTTTTTTTATGAGTGGATGCTTTTTTTCCTTTTTTAATTTGGGGTTTATTATTGTTGCTTTTCTTTCTGTCGATTTGTTCTAATTATGTGTTTCCTGGATGAATTTTCACGGAATGAGTTAAGTTCCTAGGGATTTTTTATCCCTACTGTTATGTCATCGTTGTAGTTTTTCTCTATTTATGGTGTTATTTGTGACTTTGATGGGTGGAATTTTTGTGGTTTGTCTTTTCTCTTTAAAGAAAAAACTTTTATTCAGTCTCAATTTTTGGCTATCTTTCTTCTAATATTAACATCTTGACTGTATTTTGAGCATCTTGAAGAATTCTTTGCTTAGAGTTTTCTGGATTGTTATGTGTCTGATGACAATATATTTGTTTATTTATTTATTTTCTTTTCCCTTTTTTTAATGTAGTTTTTGTTGCTATCCGCACTAGGTTTTTTTATTGCAGTAGCTGTGATAGATGCTGGTTTACGGTAATGAATTTGTATTTGTCTGTTTGTCTATTTTCTTGGAACGTACTGCAAATATGATGTGATGTCATACTGAGTTGATTTTATTTGGAATTCTTGGCAAATGAAAATTTTGTTTTTAATTTAAATCTATTATGACTAAAATATAATGTCAAGTTGTCAACAAAGAAAGCAACTTACAGTTGACTCTGGAAACTCAACATTCGCTTAACAAAGTTAAGAGTGTTAAATTCGGTCATCGGAATTTGCTTGAGACCAGACATCAGATTATTACAAAGTCAGAGTAAGAGTAATTTTTTTCTCATTTCCTGTGATGCTTCCAAAATCAAAAGAGTAGAGCCTAATTCTGTATGATAAACAAAGAGAATGATGATATATCACTATGTGCTAAATAAATTTACAATTCATATCCCATGGTTCTATAGTTGCTACTACTCTTTACCGTCAGGCAGTCCTACAACAATGAGAATGTTTATGTAAGCTTTGATGGAGATGATTGCTTCCGAATAATTAAACTGTTTAGTTTCTACTGGATGCTTTTCTAGAGATCATTCTCACGTCCTTTCTAATGTTTTTTTAGTAATTCATTCTAGAATGCATCTTACACATCATTCAACAGGGCTTGCTCGAGCAAGTGGAACCATTTCTGAAGATATTCTTAGAAGTGCTTTCTCTGCAACTGAAGATGGATTTCTTACTCTTGTATGTAGCACATGTGGAATGAAACCATTAATCGCAGCAATTGGATCTTGTTGTCTGGTTGGAGTTATATGGAGGGGGACATTATATGTTGCTAATTTGGGTGATTCTCGAGCTGTAATTGGTTATTTAGGTAGATCCAATAAGATAGTTGCTGAGCAGTTGACTAGAGATCATAATGCAAGTATGGAGGAAGTCAGACAGGAACTCAGGTCATTGCATCCGGATGATTCTCATATTGTTGTTATGAAGCATGGAGTATGGCGTATTAAAGGAATCATTCAGGTTTGCTCTCTTTTGTTCATTGTTATCTGCTTTCCATGTTTTATGCCATGATGTATGTGATGTTGTTATTTATGGGGACCACTGCTAGGACACGTAGAAAGGAATGGCCTACCCCTTTTTTCAAAATTGAATCTCTTTGCCTCACCAATAATGTGGCATAATTTGCTGCCTTATGTTTTTAAGATTGTTTGCGATGATTACACCCCAGAAAAAATAAATTCAAGTTGGTTTTGTTTAGTTTTCTGGTCTACGATTATCAGGGGACTTGATGAATATTGTGGTCCTATGGCTATGGAATCACTAAATATCAGATTATTAGTTAAAATGTTGATGTTTTGCTTAGGTTACAGTCAGAACCTTTTACCCTTTTTAATTCAATTCATTGCATATAAAATACCGCAATGATATATGAAATCCGTCACCAGACTTCATTGCTTTTGGATTACCCTATATGTTATTAGGTCAATTTCTTTTTCTCTCTTTTAATCTTAATGAGTTTAGAGGCTTGTTGGTGCCATATATACATTACTCTTAAGTATTTGTAACATGTGGTTCTCATGGTTTAACCTTCCTGTTTTAGGGTTACCTTTTTCTTTTCTTATTTTATGATTTTTTCTGCTTCAGAAATATCACCCTTTATTCAGAATTTGTAGTACTGTCTAGGAGATTATAATAAAGGTTTTTAAGCAAAATTGGAATGTCAAGGAGTCCATTATGTGGTTGGCAGAAACCACCTCAAATCTTGCGTTGCCGGTTGTGCGATATTGATTTCAAAGCAGCCCTAGGAAATTTTCTTTGCTCGTATTAACTGCAATTCTGAGCTATATGTAATTATATTTACCTCCAGAAAATTGTCCTTTCAAGATATACCATTCGGCATTTTCCTTCTCCACATCTCTTGAGGCTTTCTGGAAAAACGATGGCAGCCTGCCTTTGTTTGAGGTGTTAGCAGCTATATAATCGATGGCCAGAACTATCTTTCTAATGGCAGAGGTGTAATAGGATCCATTTAGGAACTTTTATTAGTGAACTTGTTGCTTTTACTGGTATGGTACGATACGCATATTCGGCAGGCTGTGCACCGTAGTTGGTTCTTAATATGAACGTTTGTATTCAAATTTTCTGATTATTCTTGTACTTGATTCAGAGGGCTATTTGATTCCGGTTTGCTTGCAACACATTTTAGTGGAATTCACTTGTGTTTTTGAGTTTGCTATGTTCATTCTGTTTGCCTATGAACTGGTATCAGGTGTCTAGATCTATTGGTGATGCATACTTGAAGCGGCCAGAGTTTTCTCTTGATCCTTCTTTCCCACGATTTCACCTTTCTGAACCCATTGATCGACCAGTGCTAACAGCAGAGCCATCCTTGTGCACCAGGGTTTTACAACCTAGTGATAAGTTTCTCATTTTTGCATCTGATGGACTTTGGGAACATTTGACAAATCAGCAGGCTGTCGACATTGTTCATAACCATCCACGAGCAGTAAGTGCTATTTTTTGTGCATCTATTGCTTCTCCTTTAACCATTTAACTTTAATTCTCTTATTTCACTCTCGATCTCTCTCCAAAAATGTTAGGGAATTGCAAGAAGGCTCATCAAAACAGCTTTAAATGAGGCAGCTAGAAAAAGGGAAATGAGATATGATGATCTTAAGAAGGTTGATAAAGGGATTAGGCGGTTTTTCCACGATGATATTACAGTTATTGTCATCTTTATAGACCATGAGTCGTCGGATGCAGAGATGTCTGTTCCGGAGCAGTCTGTCCGGGGGTTTGTTGACACCCTTGGACCATCGAACTTCAATATTCTTTAAGGATTGATGTATATCGGTAAATGCATTGTCGATCATCTGAATGAATACCTTGTCACCTAAAATAATCAGTGGGGTTGTCGCCAAGTTCAGCGAGTTTCTGTATGAATTTACATATTTATTTTTTCAACAGCTGATAGTTGTTTCTGGGATTTTATATTGCTTTTTTCTCACATTACCAAGCAAGAGAAGTTTGTCCTGATTTTCATTAGTTGTATTTATTTTCATATCTGCAACTTACGATGATAACCCCTATCAGAGAAGTTATTTTATTTTATTTTTTTTTCCTTTTATTTTTTTCCACTTCATTTGGTTCCGGATGATGAAGTTGTGTATATTTAGGACGTTAAATTCATATGCCTGGATTCAATAAGAAATTTTTACATTTTTGCCGCAAATTCAACAACATATTTCCATGCAGATTTTGTTGATCAACCATCAAAAAGTGCAAGATTTGTAAGGCAGGGGAAAGTGACACTGAAATGACACGGGATTGCTTTCCTGCCAGCTAAAAAGGTCAAATCAGAAACAAACTACCCCCAAAGGAATATCGCTTTGGTATTCAATGGGATATTCCAATTTTTATTTTTTTAACTAAATGGAATGTAAGAAATTCTCGTGAAACCAATTTTCATGAACCAAATCAGTAACAATACACAACTCTTCTACAATCAAATAGTAATGTAAAAAAAAAATAAAAATGAATCGCTCCATGTTCATCTTCTGGACATCAACAGTGGAAAACAACGGAAAGAAGGAAAAAAAGGAACAAGAGAGGAAAAAATGGATATAAATTTAAAAAAATTAAAAAAGAAAGAAAAGAAAAGATAGAATAGCAACCACTTGATTTATAAGCCTTGCCGTGATACAAAATGTATAGTATATATCTCTTCACCCCACCTCTTGCTTTGCGTAACTAGAAGCATTTCCTGTGGACAATTGATGGCCCGGACTCATCATATTCAGCCTTTGCAATCCACATCTGCACAGAAAATATTCAGTCCAATTTAACTGTTTTTTAATATCTTAAAATCAGGATTTCATGGAATACTATCAATAGAAAATGTTTGGAATGAAGATTGCCTAAACTATTCTCCATGAGGAATCAGTCGCGTAACATGATGGTTTATTGCTGTACAGAGCAAGCAGTTCTATCATAATATTATATAGTCAACACAATAAATTGCAAGTAGAGAGTCATTGTATGATAGCTTAAGTATTTGTGTCAAACTAAACTGTTAACAACAAATTCTAGAATAATAACGGTGATTCCTGAAACATATTAAAGTAAAACACGAGACTCTAAAGAATTATAAAGGTATATGATTGGTTTTTTGAAGATAAAAGAGACAATACCTGCTGGAAGGTGCTGAGGGATGCTAAAATGGAGCCTCCAATCCAAACACTATACTTCCTCTCTGGTGGTGCAACCACTTTAATCTTCATGCTGCTTGGAGCTAATGCTGTAATTTCCTTGCTCATCCGGTCGGCAATTCCAGAAAACATAGTGGAGCCGCCACTGAGGACAATATTTCCATAGAGATCCTTCCTAATATCAACATCACACTTCATGATAGAGTTGTATGTGGTTTCATGAATGCCAGCAGCTTCCATCCCAATCATGGATGGCTGGAAGAGGACTTCTGGACAGCGGAATCGTTCAGCCCCAATGGTAATAACCTGTCCATCTGGTAGCTCATAGCTTTTCTCCACGGAAGAGCTGGTCTTTGCTGTCTCCAGCTCTTGTTCATAGTCAAGAGCAATGTAAGCTAGTTTCTCCTTCATGTCCCTCACAATTTCCCGCTCAGCAGTAGTTGTGAAAGAATAACCACGCTCCGTTAAAATTTTCATGAGGGCATCTGTGAGATCACGACCAGCTAGGTCGAGACGCAAGATGGCATGTGGGAGAGCATAGCCTTCATATATAGGAACTGTGTGGCTCACACCATCCCCCGAGTCCAAAACAATACCTAAACAATAACCATGCATATTAGGGCAAGACAATGAAACAATTTTGTTCAGAAAAAACAACCGCTTCTATAACAATTCAAAAGTATACTTATTAATTAGATCAAGGTATCTTTTTAACATGAGGAATAAAGGATAGCTATAGATAATTTATGTAGTTTATGGATACAGGAAACTGCAGGAGATCTGGCATTCACGTAAGCAAACTGTTTACCATTGCTATCAAAGTTACAACTTACAAGAGCAATATGTATATAGGAAATCTAAAGTAACATGTTTATATGTTTACAAGATCTCCAGTTTCATTCATTACATAAATTTTCTATTAACCCTCTTTGTACATAAATCTTGACCTATGATCAGATGGATAAAATTTCCCATGCATTATCTTGAACAGACAAAAGGCAGATAGTTGATGAAAGTGCTTACCTGTTGTACGACCACTAGCATACAAGGAAAGAACGGCCTGGATAGCAACATACATAGCAGGGGTGTTGAATGTCTCAAACATAATTTGAGTCATTTTCTCACGGTTGGCCTTGGGGTTAAGAGGAGCTTCTGTGAGGAGAACTGGATGTTCCTCAGGGGCAACTCGAAGCTCATTGTAGAAAGTATGATGCCAGATTTTCTCCATGTCATCCCAATTGCTAACAATACCATGCTCAATCGGGTACTTCAAAGTCAAAATACCTCTCTTTGATTGAGCTTCATCTCCCACATAAGCATCTTTTTGGCCCATACCGACCATCACACCTGTGTGACGTGGGCGACCAACAATGCTAGGGAAAACTGCTCTTGGGGCATCATCTCCAGCAAATCCAGCCTGAAAAGTTTCACATCAATCAGAATCTAAAACACTGATCAACAAAGCCAACGTGCTTTTCCATAACTAATACTACTATAATCATTCTGCAATAAAAGAAAATGGAAATCAGATGATTGATTACCTTGACCATTCCAGTCCCATTATCACAGACAAGGGGCTGAATATCCTCGTTTTCTGCCATTTTCTATTACCTGTTTCAGACCCATCCAATACCAACATCAATAATTATATATAATAAACAAGGAATTTGTAAGATGATCTCGTATCAGAATCTGATACATCCCATCACCATAAGCTGTTTGTAAGATGTGAGACTATTAATCAACTGAGACTATACAATTTAAAATCCATAGCCGAAAATGACATCATAATTAAACGTAAACAATGAATAAGACTAGCATTATTCCTTCCATTACCGGACTTTAAATGAACTTCAATTGACCAACTCAATATGCAAATTTTCGATTCAACTGTTGATCTAACTCCTTAAACCAATAAATTTATGTTTTTTTTTTTGCTTTTTGAAGAATCAGAGAATTTAACGATAAAATTTCACATCTGTACCATGATAATGCAACAGAGTTATCAATAATTAAACGCAAAACTAAGTAAAAAAAAATAAAAAAAAAACAAAATTTTACATTAAAATGATCTTGGAGTCGAAGATCTAAGCATCGAAATCCGATCTACCAAAAAATTGATAGAAAAACTCAGATGAACAAAAAAAATTACGATCAGAACAAAAATTTAAATTCAAAATAGAAAATAAACTACCTTTTTTTCTCGATTCTCTCTTCTTCCTTTTTCTTTCTCTCTCTTTCTTGCTGTTTAAACGGACGGTTGAGTTTGAGGGGATTGTGCGGTTAAGGTACCCGCCCTCCTCGTTTTTAAAAAAGAAAGGTGGTGCAAATGAAACTCCGTTCCAAATGTAAATTCACCTCAAATTCGATTTCGGCAGATCTTGGCCGTCCGTTTCCACTGTCCCCATCTACGGACCCCATTTCTCGTCACGTTCATGGTGGAAACAGCTGGCTCCCTTTTGGTTTACCCATTCGTGTGGACGGATCTACCCCTCCCTCTTTAAATTGATTGACCATTTTGTATTACAAGGCGAAAATAAAAATTTTCTTTAACTATAATATAAGAAAAATCAACATGTTAATATATTTAATTAAATTGATATGTAACCAACTTTTTTAAAAATATTACAACAATTATTATGAAATATTTTTCATTAAATGATAATCCAATTGTTTACCAAAAATAAAAAAAAAACCATTATATACTAGTGCATCTTTTGTGGTATTTGTTATGAATTATTATGATATACAAAATTTTATTATAATTTGAAATATATTATAGAGGTATTTATTTTATGATATAAATTTTTTCTAGCAATTAAGATCTTTTATAAATTATTTTTAATTAAAAATTAAGTTTACTTTTAATAATACTTGTAATTTTGTTTGATTGAACTAAGCATTTGAATTGACCAAAAAAAAAAAATTAAGCATTTGATTTTCATTCAATTATATGGAAAGTTTATGATTTTGAAAATATTGTTTTGATAATGATGATGGAATTTTAGATCTCTTGAAAAAAAATTAGAGTTTTAGTGATTATTATACTTTTTATATAAAATATATCATTAATCTAAAAATAAAAGATATATTAAAATATTAAAATTTAATTTTTAACACGATTAATTATTATTTTATTATATAAATTAACTAAATTAAATTAAATTTTGCATTCATTTTTACTCAATTTTAACTTGAATTAATTTCATTATTTTCATATATCTTTTAATTCATTAAAGGGCAAATTAGTCCTGAAAAGGGCCCTACTAAATAAAGAAAAATTTTCAAATTAAATTCCATTTTGGCCACTTTATTGTTGGACTAATTATACACACATGATCATCATGAAAAAAAAAAAAAGGTAATCTGCCAACTCAGCATTCCGTTCCCAACTGTCCGCAGTTGATGTCAGCCTTTATTTTTATTCAACTGCGGTCACTTCTACATACACTTGTCTGATCCTCCTATATTATCAGGTTTCTAAAAGCGGATCAACGTTGACCATCAAACCGTTGGCAGGATTAGCGGAAGGTTTGGCGTTTGATTGTGTGTAAGCGTATAAAACGTGCAATGCATTACCGTTATATGAAAACACACAACATGGTCCCATCTTTTTTCTTAGTTCAACGTTTGATATTTTTTTTAAAATCACCGTAATAATATAAACACTGAGGTAATTTTATTCCTAAAATAATTTTATTATTTATGATTTGAAATTATTTTGTTTAGTTAATAATTATTAATTTTTAAGAATTAAAAATTATTTTATTTAGTATTATTAAAAATTAAAAATTATTTAATTTAAAAATACAAAAATAATCATAAACATTGTAATAGGTAAATAAGTTAATGGTTTTTAATGTTATTTAAAGAGAATAATTTGTAAAATATTAGCAATATTTTATTTATTTTTATAATAAAATATAATTAAATTATTAAAATAATAAATATTTTTATTGATAAATAAATAAATTTTAATAATATAAATTATGTAAAAAAAAATTGAATTAGAAAATAAAATTAATCTATTAAATTCATAATAAAATAAAAATAGTATATTACATAAAAATATTTAAAAAATACACTAATTATATTTGAATTTGTTACATTGAATATTAGTTAGAAAATATAAAAATTTATAATATAAAATAACTACAATTAATTTTACGAAAAATAAGTTTTTAATTTACATATTAAATAAGTAATATTGATATTTTTAATTTTATATATTACTTTATCTCGGTAATAAAAGTTTCTTATCTCTTTGGATAGAAATTAAAAATATATATTATATGTAAAAATATTAAATAAATAAAAATACACAAATTATATTTGAATTTGTTATAATGAATATTAGTTTGAAAATATAAAATTTATAATAAAAAATAACTACAATTAATTTTGAGAAGAAATAAATTTTTAATTTATATATTAAATGGATAATATTAATCATTGTTAATTTTGCATATAACTTTATCTTGGAAATAAAAGTTTTCTATATCTTTGTCTAGGAATTAGATCATCTTTTAAAGTAGTGATTTAATTACTCTTTGTGATTCAAGATTATCGTCACATAAAATCATTAAGTGGTTATCAAACACGATAATCTAATTATCATGTATAGATTGCAATAATTTTTTCAATGATCATTCCATATCAAATATCTACTTGGAGGTTTAACCACTCCATTTTTTCTCAAAAGAATTGGAAAATATAATTACTCATTTTAAAAAAAAAAAGCTTATTGGATTTTTTATTTCACCATTTCATGCCTTTAAATTCAAATGTTAAAATTTAATTTTTTAATTTTTCATAAAAAAGTTTTAATACAATAATATATGTGTGTATTCTTTAATTTTAAAGATACTATCTTCTTTGTTGTAGTTGTGTGATATAGTGATAAAGTTAAACTTTTAGTTCAAATCTTAATTGCTTCAAATTCAAAGAAATTATTATTTTCTCTTAAATGAATGTTTACACTCTTAATTTTATATAATTTTAAATATAAAAAAAATTGTTGTTTAGTTGATCAAATTTAATAAGTGAAAATAAAGTATTTTTTAATTTTTTAAGATATTTTTTTAACAAAAAGATATAATATGAAGATAGAGAAAAGGTTGTAAATAATTGATTTTGAATATCAAATTTGTTAAATATTAAGATGATTATATGAACTAATTAAATTAAACTCTATATACTTCCTTTTTTTTTTCTTTTAATTACTACTAACCTTTTAGTTTTAATAATTAAAATTTAATCTTTGATTATTGTAAATATATAAGGAAATCAGATTTAAACTTCATTAAAAAAAAAAACGCAAAGACTTGAAAACCTATATTAGTTTCTTGGGTTGACATTTTCTACTTTTAACTAATCTAATTAGATTAGTTCTCCCACAAAAAGAAAGTTTTACTTTAATCATGCTCAACATGGAATGAAAATAATTAAGGGATCAAAAGAGAAGCCTTTTGGGCACATCTTTATTCATGTGAACATCTCTACCTTTTAGATTATGGCCGGCTATCATCTCATAATCGGTCCCGCACGAATGCAAAGAGAAAACTTTTTTTTTTTTTTTTTTTGCTTCGTTGGATTGAGGTCACCACTCACATCTCAACTTCCTGGAGTGATCCAGCTAAATATTGCAGGAATGGGAGCTTTCCTTGTTTTAAAGTTATATATATGGGTTTCTAAGTAAAAGTGAAGTCACATGCTATAGTTTATTTGCCGTTTCATTCAAATTTAGTTGACTCTCAATTGCATATGGTTAAGGTTGGTTGCAGGTTTTAAACCCAAATTGAAATTATTATGAATTTCGCTTTATATTATTATAAATTTAATTTTTTTTTTTTGCAAGAAGACATAGTCTAAAAGTTAAAAAAAAAAAAAGGATTGTAAATATTATGATTCAAACTCTATGATATATTTAATGTATAAGATTATAATTAGATAAGATAAAATGATATTATAAATATGATTAAATTAAATAATATCATATTATCTTGTATTCGATATGTGCAAAGATTTGGATAGAATAATTTATTTATTGATCAAAATTATTTTTTCTCAAAATTTATATAATTTAACTTATTAATGTAATTTTTTAAAAAATACAATAGGATATATAAGTTTAATCCTATGAATTAATAATAATTATCTTCAATTTGAAAAGACTGAATCATCCTATACCAAAATCTTCTTTATAATCATATCCCTTTCTTTAGATATAAACAAGATAAAATATAAAATAATTATTATTCTATCATGTCCATTATCTTATACACTAAATATAATTTAAGGTCATGTTTGGTATATAAAATGATAGATAGAATAGTTTGATAATCATTTTATATTATGTTTTATTTGTATATAATTTAAAGGTATAAAATTATAAGAAGGATTATCATCATCTTGGTGTATAATGATTCAATCCTCTCAAAGTGGAATGAATTTATTTTTTATATCTTTAAAAATTATATCAATAATTTAAATTGAATAAACATTAAGTAAGAATAATTTTGACTAATAAATAAATTATTTTATTTTAATCTTTACATATATCAAACATAAGATGTGATTATATTATATAATCTAATCATATTTATAATATTATTTTATCTTATCATATTATAATTTTATATACTAAATATAACCAAACTTACTAAATATCATTTTTTTAAATAATTATATAAATTACTTAAATTAAGTTCGATTTATTACAAATTTGATAGAGCACATGCATGTTTATATTCTCAAATATTCTTACCTTTAAAAAGAAAAAATAGATTTTAAAATGATCATAATTGCTTGCTTTACAAATCAAACTAACATTAACAAATCTTGTTTTTAGGATCGATCCAGAATGAATGGTCTAAAATCTTGACATCAGTAACATGACTGTCTATCCGGACAATGTTCATCTTTAACTAGGCTTGTCCAAGACAATTTTCTCATGAAACTGACGTTAGCATTTGTCAGAACTTATACTTCAAATCTTTTTAGCATTTGTCATTGTAATATCTCTGGAGTTTTTGTTAGAACATTTAGCTTAGGTTAATTAGTTGGTAGGAAATTTAGCCATGACTTTGAAGAGAGTTTTAATTCGGTTTTCACCAACCTTGCATTCAGTGTGCCTTTGCCTAGAAGTTGTCGGTTTTCAGGCTTTGGCTGTCCCTCTTATGCCTTAACAACGAAACAGACAATCAAATGCATCAATTGCACCAAAACTTAATAGAAAATTGCTGAGTGGCAGTCAGTAAGTCCGATGATGTTAGCTTTGAGAAGAATTAAAAGTTCAGTGTGTCTTCCAGCCTATTGACCCAACGCTGGATAAATGGTATTGAGCATCATGTTGGAAAAATTAATATCTTAAAACTTTAAGCTTTTATTCATTTATATCATGTTTATTATTAAAATATTAGATATTAAAATTTTAAACATATTTTATAATTAAAATTAAATAAATATATATTATTTTTTAATTACAACCATAATCAAGTAAATCATAATTATTGAATAATTAACTAATAAATTAAAATATAACTAAATAATTAAACCCACACTTAAAATATCATGACTCTAGAATCTCCTTTTTATCATTAAACAAAATTTTATTGACAAAAACTATATTATTTATTAATATAATAAATATTTTAAAATTATATTGAATCCAACCCTAAAATTGTGTATTCAAGATCCTACTCCACTCGAATGGGTTCATGAGCACTTCTTAATTGATAGGATAGTTCAAAATTGATTTGAACCTAAAAAAATTAATCTAATTCATTTGAATCGAAATTCAATTTAACTCAATTTAAGAAAAAGTCAATAATTTGAATTTGTTCAATTTAAAAAGTTAAAATGATCTAAACTCGAATTAATTCAATATTAAAATGATTTAAATTCAAATAACTGAAAACTTAAATCCGAAAGGATTCGAAATTAAATTGATTTAACTTTAAATTTTAATAGTTTAACTAAAATAATAAAAAAACTCATAAACTTTAAACTTTATTTACATAAGTCTATATTCATTTATTATATCCAAATAAACTTTTAATTTTTACTTTACACTTAAATAAACCATTATACTTTAATTTATATTTAAATAAACCCTTAATTTTTAATTTATACCCAAATAAATTTTTAACATAAATCAATATTATTAAAAAAAGCTTATTTGGATAAAATTAAAGAATAAGGATTTATTTAGATAAAATAAAAATATAAAATTTTATCTATATAAAGTAATAAATTCAAGAACTTTTTTAATATTTTGTTTAATAATTTAGACTAAAACCCAAATAATTCAAATATTAAATCCAAAAATTTCAACTCAAAATAACAAGAATTTAAACTAAACGATCGAGGAAACAGAAAGGAAAGAAAAAGAAAGTAAGGGAAAATGAGGGAAATGAAAAAATCTTTCTTTTATTTAGATAAATTTTTAATTTAAAAAAATTACAAATTTAATAACCCTTTATTAACCCCGATTTAGGGGGAAAAATAGAGAAAGGAAAGTTAAAAAATTTTATTTTTAAAAAAAAGTTATTATATCCCTATTTTTATTTAACACTGCTTAACCTATATCATCTTTCTCAACTCACTCTTGCCATCTCTCTTTCCAAGGTATATTGACTTGTATCAAATATTTATTAATGATATTATTTTTGTTTTATTTTACTAATTAATTTGGTGATAAGCCTTTGAATGAAAATATTAATGAATAGCAGACCGTGATATCATTGACCATTTTATTCAGCTTTTGGCAATTGTAATTCTCTCCTTCAACTATATTAGCCGCATATAAACAAGTAAATGAGCCCTTTTATTGATTCCCATTACCAATTAACATGATGAAAGTCAAACTTTAGGTGTGGATAGAAAAAAAATGATGAAACTCTTGACCATGGATTTTAAGCAAAGAGAAGTTTATGATAAAAGAAAAAGATGCAGAACTAGATTGTTAGGTGTGGGTAGAGTATCTTATTCTTGATTTTCTCTCAACGTGTCTCTGTCAGCTTGCAAACTCATAGCATTAGGCATACTCTTCTAAACCTTGCTTTCTACCTTGAAATCATAATTATTTTGCAACTACGTCAGGTTGCTGCCAACTACGCAGATAGGAGTGCTGAGAAGATCAGTCTCCCATATAGGATAACATTTTCCTTAGGTGAATGTATTTGTTTCTAGTTATATATCAAGTTTGGAGCCCTTTATGCTTTGGATATTTATATCATAGTATTTTTGTACGTTAGTTATATGAAAAATTATTGTTATTAATAATAAATATATTAATCAAATCCAAATTGCTTTGGTAAGAAGAATACTCAATCTTTTTTGGTAAACAGAAAAGAGTCACATTTTATAATTATTACTATGTAAGTGTATTTTTTAGTTTAATAATAATAATTATTATTAATTTGTTGTAATAGATGGATAAATAAAGAAATGAGACAAATGATTGAGTACTTGTGAAGAAAAGACGTTGAAGGGTAATTATCTACGTTATTTGTTTAATTATTTATTGTTATGTACAAAAAAATTAACCACAATAAAACGTTATTGATCATTATATGAGTCTAGAAAGAGATGGTGTTAGAGATGAAATAATAAGTCAAATTGTTGGTGTCGTAACGTCTAGATCCGGGGATCTATCGTTAGATATTGACTTTAGGGAGTCGCCACCAATCTTTTTTATCTAGGTGTGATTGGCCACCTAAGGAATCTGTCCTTTCAGGGAACACCTAAGCTTAAGGGTCCCTAAAAGAATAGGTTCAGGTCTACTAACCAGAACAGGGTTCGGGAGTTCGGTTACGTGTGAGGAAGGTTATAGCACCCTCACAACGCCCATCAAAAGATGGTACCAGCTTAAATTTGTGTTATCCAAAAGCTTTAAAATTTTACCAAGTAATTAGTTATTGGAAATTATTCTCAATTGACTCTAATACTTTTAGCAGAAAATTGAGAAAATTCCCTCACCTCAGGAGTATGCAAGAAAACTACTGTTTCACTTACAGAGGCTCCGTCGTCGGATTATTTAAAGAAAAAAACAAAATCAAAATTAAGATAGAAAGGAAGGAAAGAATGATTTTTTTTTGTAGGGAAAATTGATACTTTCAACTTTTCCCCAAAATATTTTTTTTTAAATTTTGATTTTCAAGGAAAATTGATACTTTCAACTTTTTCCCAAAAATATTTTTTTCGAAATTTATTTCTGAGGAAAATTGATACTTTCAACTTTTCCACAAAAATATTTTTTTTTTGAAATTTATTTATGAGGAAAATTGATACTTTCAACTTTTCCCTAAAAATATATTTTTTTTGGAATTTTTTATTTTTATTTAAAGAAAATAAAATAATAAAAAATAAATAAAAAGAATATTACATAAACCTAATCTAATAAATAAAAATTAAAATAAACAAAGAAAAAAAAAAAAAAAAACCTGGAGCGGCTCGGATCGGCTCGGCTCAAGGCAGGAAAACGGCTCGGGGGGAGTGGCTTGGCGGCTTGGCTCGGCTCGGCTCGACTCGGAGGGGGCTGGCACGGGCGGGTCAGAAAGCGGGTCGACGCCCGGGTCGGGTCGGGTTGCGGCAAAACGCGCGGATCCTCTGGGTTACTTAAGGCCAAAACGACGTCGTTTTGGGAGGGTATAAAAGGCACCTTCCTCCGTTTTTCGGCAGACCGCCCCTCCCCTCTCTCTCTCTTCTTCCTTCTTTCCTCTGCCTTCTCTCTAAAGACTGAAGAACACCGGTGGGGTTTCGCCGGATTCTGAAAATTCTCGCCGGAATCTGGAAAATCTCGCCGGAAGTTCGTCGGAAGTTGCCGAAAGATCGCCGGTTTCTGGGATTCTTCGCCGGAAACTGGGCTGGTCGCCGGAAACTTCAAGGTTGGCCGGAATTTTTGCCGAAAAATTCAAACTTCGCCGGAATTTTTGCCGGAATCTGGAAATTTCTGGGAAATTTCCAGAAAATTTTTTCGCCAAAAATTTCTAGAAATTTTTTCTCACTCCCAGACCACTCTTAAACTTTTCCTAGCTTTCTATACGCCTCTTTTTCTCTCAAATCAGTAGCTTTGCTTACTGTTTTCTCTGTGTTTCTGAACTGTTCCAGGAGGTGCTTTATATAGGGATTGATCAGGAGTTTCTTATCAATCCCAATTCCTCCTTGGACGGGAATTCAATCTTTGAATCCCACTGGACTCTTCTGATTGAATTCCCACTTTCAATGGGATTCTTCAGCCTTCAATCTCAGCCCTCCAAAATCAAAATAAAAAAAAAAAAAAACTAGATAATTAGAAAAAAAAATCAAAAATTAAAAATTAAAAATAATATCAGATAATTCGGGAAAAAGAAGATAGAATTAACAGATGATTAAAAAAAATAATAACAAATAAAATAAGATAAACCCAAAAATATATTACACAAAAAAAAATAATAATAATATATAACTGTATAAATAAAATACATATAAATCTAATCTGAATAAAAATAAATAAATAAATAAAGATATACATAATAATAATAATAATAATAATAGAATACATAAAATACAAAAGAAGAAAAAAAATATACAGGATTGAAATGGGCCTTACCCATTTGGGTCAGGCCCAATTGATCTGGGCCCGGACCCAATTGGGTGTCTACAGTTGGTAATGAGAAAAGTCCAGATATTCTAAGAATGAGACCTAAAGGTTATTTATATTTATGTGTAATGCTAAAAAGATATGATGGTCTAGAATCAATAAGATGAGTTATAATAGAAGAACAAGTTGTTAAAACTCTTTATATATTGTTTCATTATGCATAAAATAGAGATACAATTTTGATTTAGGTGTTCAAGAGAAACAATCACCCATAATTTATATCGTGTTTGAAGAATTATAATAGACTTAGAGGAGAAATTCTTTAAACAACCGAATAGCTAACATATTCCAATGGAAATACTTGTAAACAATAGATTTGATTCATACTTTAAGGTAAGAAATAGTTAGTTACTTTAATTAATCGCAAGTTTGTTTACATTCAAATAAGTATTAGTTTATAAAATCAATATCAAGATTGTGTAGGAACTATTGGACACATATTAGAGTCAAAATATCAAATACAAATGCTTGAAAATATTATGTTAGAAAAAAGTACCTAACACAAAATGTATTGGTAGCATGTTCATTTGATTTAAAATTCATTTATGTATTAACTAGATGGGAATGTATCGCGTCTGACTCAAAAATTATGAAAGAGAAATATCAAGAGAAAACAAACTTATGATTCCAGAAAGTAATGAATACAATATATTGTATTTAATTTAGTTTTTTTTTATAAAATCAAATATTTATATGGTTACAATTTTGAACAAGTAAATATTATCTTGTTGATTTTGGAATTATGTTGAAAAGAACTGATTGCTCTATATTGAGGAATGTGCTATCACTTAAAGGAATATTCAAACAACCCTAAAAAAAATTCTCAAAAATTATTTAATCTTAGGCACGCATCTTTGCTTAATGCATTTGACAGAGCATTCGATGTTTAAGAAAAAGATTTCCCATTATATTAAGTGTAAATGCACTAACATATGGACTTAAAACCTTAAAAGTAATAATTTTAGCATGTTGTATTCTATATAATTACTTAATGACTGTAGATCCTGATGTTGCTCTTATTAATGAGGTTGATTGTGAATTGAATGTTGAGTCCACTAAATACAAGTATCATGCTCCCAAAAATGACAATGAAGATGTTGCTTAAGGAGACCATCTAAAAGATTTTGTAGCTAATGCTAAGTGGATATATCATAAAAATTAAATAGTTATTATTATTTATGGATTTTTTAGAATTTATATTTGCTTTGTTTGAGAGACTTAATGCATTTTTTTGATTAAATAAAAGTTCTTTTTTTATTTGAACAATTAAACTACTTACCTTTCAATAATTATATTGAATTGTTATTGTAACTTTTTGCGTTTTTTCTTTTAATTGTGTAGATTTAACTATGTAGAGAAAAAAAATGATTACTACTAATGAAACAAATAAAAGGACAAAAAAAGACGATGTTTGACATAGACACAAACAATGGATAATGCTCTTATTGATGCATTTTTGAATCAATAGAATATGGGGAATATAGTAAATGAAATTTTCACTAAATATGCTTATGGTAATATAGTCATTGAGTTAAAAGAAAATTTTGAGAGAGACATAGAGAAGGAAAAGTGAAAAATCATATCAAAACTAATTTCTCAATATGTTATGACTTGTTTAAATAAGGGATGAGTGGATTTACTTGGAATCTAGTTACAAAATTATGGGGTGCTGAACCTAAAATTTAGTAGAGATTGATTAAGGTAAATTTTATTAAAATTACTATTTAATTATTTTTTATTTAACTCTTTTAAATTTTTGTAATTATATTCTCGTAAGATAATACTTATAAGTTTTTAGACATATCTTTATATCTAAGAGTGGAAGACTAAACCCATTCCAAATTATGACAAGATAGTTAGTCTTTATGGCAATAATCGAGCCACTAAGGAGCATATTGAAACTACAGTAGAAATGAAATGACAGAGACAATCTTCTAGAATTTATGATAAGTTTAGAGAGAATATTAATGATATTGATAATTTAATCTCATAGAATGAGGTAACATTGGTGAATCATGATATTTTGGGTGAGGAGTACATTGATCTCATGACATCTTCTAAGGCTCATTCTAGAATTCCTTTCGATCTTCCGAGTAGCTCAATGAATAAAAGGGTTAAAAAATCAAAAGATGGCAAGGATGGTGAACTCATTTGAGAGAGGTTTGAAATGGTTGATAATGCACTTATTGTAGGAAATAGTATTTATGAAAAGCTCAACACTCATGTTGATTGAATTTCAAAAATTGAAATTTGAAATCTTTTGAAAAAGATAGGAATTGACGCACAATTAATCACCATAGCATACCTTTATTTAATTGATAGTCTTGAGAAAGTAAGAACGGTACTTGGATGCTTATGGGGTAAAAGAAAAGAGGTAGTTGAATAGTTGGTATTTGGTTCTTTTGACCATTAAACATGTTAAAAATATTTTTGCTAGATAAGTTTTTAATTAGTTAAAAAAAATTTTTAAGATAAAAATATTTATTTTTTTATTTTGATAAAATAAATTTGTATTAGACAAGTATATGGCGATATTTTATTAGTCTACATTGATTATGATTTTATTTTGATATGCACATAATGTACCACTACAATTTTACAAGTTTAGATTTTGAATCATTCTTGCTTTTGAAATTTTACGACTTTTTTTTATCAATCTATAAGCATATTGACAACATGGTGCAATGCTTTTGCTTAATATACTATGAAAGTGCATAAAATTGGTAGATTAAATCAATGTTTTTCTGAGAATTATTCTCACAGTCAAAAGCAATAATTAATGTACTATAAGTTTTAAAAGTCTTTTATTTAATATATGATGGACTAAATATATCTAGGCTTTGATTTTCAAAGAATTTGTAAAACTTGCACAAATATTGGTAATAGTTGAAAGATGAAAATAATTATGTAATAAATAAATTTCATGGACAAACTAGTAACATTAAGCATTGCAATATATGAATAAATGGTTTCTAATGAGTGGCTATTATGAGAATCACCTGCTTGTACAAGTTTTTTTTTTTTTTAGTAAATGTCATCATTCATTCATTATTAGAGAAATCCATCTGCAAGGCATTACATAAAAATGGAGGGGGTTCGTCTATCCACTACCTATCCATATTTGCATCTAAGCCATACTTAGATAAATTGTGAGCAACTGCGTTCTCCTTTCGTCCTAAATGCATCAATGCATAGTTAATAAAACTACTTATTAATTCCCTCCCCTCATCCAATATCACACCTATAGGAGAAAAATCAGGCCCTTTCTGCTGCACTTTTTTCCAGATTGCTAAAGCATCCCCTTCACTATAGATTGAAATCCCATGTCTTTGGCAAAGTTTAACGCTTGAACAAACACTTTCACCTCCACCACGAACGGATCATCAACCCTATCAAACTTAAAGGCACATGCCACTATGAATTGGCTGTTTGAGTCATGGATGACAACATCTCCTCCTCCCTTTTTTTCCTTCCGATCCAATGCAGCATCGAAGTTCACTTTGCGGGAACCAAGTCGAGGGGGCTTCCATCTATGATCTGTCATTTCAACTACCTGGTTCTCTCGTTCCTGTGCGTTGTTGAACTTCCTAATATACAACTTAACAAAGTTTGCTGTCTGGGTCGTTGGAGTTCTTGCCTCTCCATGTGTTTCTGTGTTCTTATTCGTCCAGTTCACGCAACTCGTTACTGCCAGCAGCTGTAACTGTTCTTGAGTTATTGTTTTTATCCATTCCTTCAACCATTCTGTCCCTTTAGTATCTTCCTCAATCAATCTATCCCATGTGCAGTGGAGTTGTTGCCAAACACTCTTGCCACGTCACAGTTTTTAAGGGCATGAAGTATTGTTTCTGCCTCTTTTCTGCAGCGACTGCAGGTCGTTTTAGCATTAATTCCCCTACGTCCTAGACTATCCATGGTTGGCAATATGCCACGACAACCTCGCCATAGGAAGACTTTAATTTTGTTTGGTACAGGTGCGCCCAAATTTTCTTGCATAACCTATTTTTGGTGCCTTCATCAAGTGACAGGTTGTTTTCTTCCCCCTGGCAAAGCAGCCTGCATCCAGTTTTTACTGAATATCTCCCACTTTGTGATGATGCCACACCATAATATCGGACCTCTTGTCCTGCTTAGTGGTATTATGCTTATGGCTTTTGCTTCATCCGCGTTAAACCTCTCCTGTAATAGCACCATTTTTCATTTCCCTAAGTTGTGGTCAATTAATTTTCCATTAGTTCATTCTCCATCTAGCCTCTCCTTGGTGATTGGATTAAGAAACCCTTATTGAAAGGGACCCCATTTATCATTCCACACTCGAGTCGATCTCCCATCCCCAATTCTCCATCTGGTACCACGCTCCAACATTGGTATGGATCCCCAAATGCTCCTCCATGTTAGGGAAGGGTTATATCCCAGCTTGGAGTTTAGAAAAAATGTTAGTGGGAAGTATTCCGCCTTGAGTTTTTGATGCGCCAATGTTGTGGGATCTGTTAATAATCTCCACCCTTACTTTGCTAGCATTGCCATATTAAATCTTTCCATCTTACGAAACCCTATCCCCCACAATGCTTTTGGCCAGCACATTTTCTCCCAACTAAGCCAACGGAACCTTTTTTTTTTTTTTTTAATTGTTCTGCCTCCACCAGAAATTACTCAAGATGCCATTAAGTTCCACACAAAATCTCATTGGTAGCCGAAAACATCCCATGGTGTAAGTTGGGATTGCCTGTACCACAGCTTTTAGGAACACCTCCTTGCCAACTTAAGAGAGTATTCGACAATTCCGTCCTGCCAGCCGATTGTGCATTCTGTCTTTCAATTCTCCAAATGCCTTCCTCCTATCCCTGCCCACCATCGAAGGTACCCCCAAGTATTTCTCCATATTTGTTGTGGCTTCAATTCCCATTGCCTCTTTGATTTCTATCTGGTTGCTTTCCATTGTGTTACTGTCAAAATAAATAACCGACTTAGCAAAGTTTATACAATGACCCGAGTTGTCTTCATACCTCTGTAGCACGTGCCTCATGACCCCGTTCTCTGTTTTACTTGTTTTGGCAAATAAGATACTATCATTGGCGAAGAACAAATAAGTAGCCCTAGATCCAGTTCTGCTTGCTTGTAGGCCATTCAGCAAACCCTTGATTTGATATTTATGTAGCAGTGATGATAATCCCTCTGTACACGGTAGAAACAAGTACAGAGAAAATAAGTCTCTTTGATGGAGGCCTCTATTGCAGGCTTAAAAGAGTCCGTAATATCACCAACCATAATAGAATAGGATATAGATGAAACACATTTCATGACCATATCAGTCCATTTTTTGTCAAATCACAGCTAGTCATTAGTTTTTTCAAGAAAGTCCCATTCCACCCGATCATACGCTTTGCTCATATCTAGCTTTAGAGCAAAGTATCCATCCTTCCCATATTTCTTACTTTATTTTTGTTTGTACAAATTAAGTAGGATAAAGAGATTTTTATTTTATTTTTATTTGATATTATATGTTATTTTATAAAAAAAATATATAATTAAAAAATATTATAATGAAATTTTTTTTTTTTACTTTTTAATCAAACAATAAATGATAAGATTTTTTTCCTTTCCTTTTTTCTTTATTAATCCAAACAAAAATATCTTTCATTTTCTTTAAAAACATTCTTTTTCATTCTTTTACTTTATTAATATATATCCCTAAATCCAATCTAAAATAATCTAAATCGTCTTCCACCTTAATTGATCCTGCCCAAAAGTAATCTAACCACAACTCTTCATTTGAAGGAACAAAACCATTATTGTGGTAAAAATAAAAAGGTTAAATATAAAAACGATTCACAAATTATTATTTTTTTATCAATTTGATATCTAAAATAATAATCAAATTAATACTTAAATTTTCATTTTATTATTATGTTGCTATTTCAAACTTACGTTGTTAGTCAATTTTACTTATGTGGTATGAACATTTAATAAGATATTGATATATGTCAGTGTTACATCATCAATAAAAAAAATTTAAAAAACTAATAAAATTCTAAAAAAAAATTAAAAATTCTAAAAAATTTAAGAAAACTTAAAAAAATTAAAAAAATCTCAAATTTTAAAAAATCCAAAAAATAAAAAAAAATAAAAAAAGGAATAAATGAATAAAAATAAAATTTCTTAAAATTAAAAAATTCACAAAAACTTCAAAATAGTTAAAATAAAAAATAATTTAAAAAAAAAACAGAAAAATTTTTATAAAAATTGTAAAAAAAATTTTAAAAATTATGAAAAATTTTCAATTTTATGAATCTTACAATTTTAATTATATATATTTTTAATTATTACTTTTTTATTTTTTGGATTTTTATTATAATTTTAAGTTTTCTAATTTTTTATTTTTTCAGAAAATTTTAAATTTTTTTGGAATGTTTTAGAAGTTTGAAATTATTTATTTTTAAAAAATTGCAGACTTTTTCAAAAAAATTTATTTTTTTAAATTTTAAAAAATTTAAGATTTTTTTATTTTTCAGTTGTTTAATTTTTTTAAAAAAATTTTAAGAAAATTTAATTTTTATTAACATTTTCATTTTTTATAATTTTTTGGATTTTTGATAAATTATTCATAATTTTTTTAATTTTTGAAATTATCGTAATTTTTATAATTTATAAAAGTATTTATAGTTTTGGTTTTTTTAATAAATTTTGAAGATTTTAAAAATTGGTTTGAATTTTATAAAATTTTAAGGAATTTTTTAGATTTTTTTTGAAATTTTCACAATTTTTAAAAATGTTTAAGAATTAAAAAAATCTTTTTTTGTATTTTTTAGAATTGTTTTGAATTTGAAATTTTTTATAAATTTTAAAAATTTTAAAAATTTATTAGAAATTTTAAAATTTTTTAGAATTGTTTGAAAATTTTAAAAGACTTTTGAATTTTTTAAAATTTTCAAAAGATTTTAAAAATTTTTAAAGAATTTTTTAAAAAAATTGGTTTTTTTTTTAACTTTTGAAAATTTTATTTAATTTAAAAAAAATTTTAAAAATTTTAGAGATTTTAAAAAAAAATTTTTTATTTTAATTTAACATGACATTGATAATGTGATAGTGATTTGATTTTTTGGCACACTTTAATATTTTTTATACATTAATTTCATTTCAATGAAATTGATTAATGACGTTAATGTTAAATATTATTCTGATAATGAAATGAAAATTTAAATATAAATCCAATAATTTTATAATTTTATTTATTTAAGTGTCTAACGGACAAAAAAATTATAATCTATAAGACTTTTTTATATTTAACCTAAGTAAAAACATAAAGTAAAAAGAGAAAAATTTATCACCCAGTTCGACACCCCGAAAAAGCGAGTCTCCGAGTCAGCCGGTGATATTGTTTTTTTGAAGTTGTATTGTCTCTAGGCAGCGAGCTTCGAACTACATTCTTAGAAAATCTCTGCAAGACTATTTTTTCTTTTGTTGGGAAGAGAGGGATGAATAGGGCAATAAAAGCAGCCATTTTCAACTCACAAAGCAACTATCTTTTCCAGAGGGCTGCCTGCTTCCATTCCACTCCCGTCCTTGAACATAAAAGACGCAACCATTGGCAATTTGTAAGCTTTTTTTCTTTTCAATTAAAAAGATTTTTGTACTTTGGAACATGTTTCCTTTTATGGGTTTTGTTTATTTTTTGAAATTTTGCAGTATTTTATTTATAATTTCTGGTGTCTTAGATTATATAATTTGGGTTAAGAGAATGCTTATCAAAATAAAATTTTGATGCCTTTTCTCTCCTTATTTTGGATAAGTAAAATAAATGATAAAGTAGGAACCTTTTTGCTATCTGAGGTTACATATAATATGTAAATGAAGACTTAGGATTCTTGGTTGATTTTTGTTTGGTATCTGTGATTTTTTTCAGTGATTGAATATATTGGATTGGTAAAGAAGAGAAATAGACGAAACCTGTGAACTTGATTCCATATTTAATGAGTAGTTTCTAATTTGAGATCATTAAGTGCAAAATGCTGGATTTTCATGTAGTTCAAATAGGAAATTCTGAATTTGGTTCAAATTTTGAATGGTAGATGTCTCGGAACTCATTGATGACATTTATTTTACTTTAATTGCTAAACTTTTTGTTTATGTTGTTATTTCAGTCTACTGTAAAACTTTTCTTTGTTTATTCTAATATGTATAAAGTATTATGTTTGCCAATTTCTCTTGGTTATAATGTTCTCTTAATTAAATGTATTAATATATTTCTAGAAAATGGAAACTAGCAGTCATTGGTATTTTTTCTGCTGTGGAACCAGTTCTAATTCTATAACTATTAGGAGAATGAGTTGAGGTTTTAAGACAAATACTTTTTTGCCTAAGATATGATACTGGATGAAGCTATTGAAAGAAATGGATTTGTGTTTTGGAGCACTTAGGAGTTGAATATTTTTGTTGAATACTTGATCATTAATTGACACATATGAAAATGAGTATTTATTTAAAGAATCTATTATTGAGTTGATTGCAGATTGCAAGAATTCTCTAGGATGATTGAATTCAGGTTTCTCCTTTTCTTAGTTCTGTGCTGCTGGACATGTGTTATATGTTTTAGGCATTGGTCACACTCTCTTCAGGGTATTATTTTTTCTCACTCTTTTCTAAGCAGGAAGCATGCCCTCGGAGATTAGTGCTGCTAGGTGTAATGGGATTGTTGCTGATTGCTTTCAGCCAAATTCTTTTACTCCATTAGGAGAATCTATTTTCTTTTGGTTAATTATACCAGCGACCTAGGCAGAAAATTCTTGTGAAATTTATTGTTGTTGGTTGTTATTCTTTTCATTGAACTTGCAATACTTGAAAATTTCTATTATTCTTTTCAAACTTTGAATGATAATATCATGCAATTCTCGTAACTTTTTTTGTTTGCAGGTTAAGAGGCCCAGAAGGCTACGTGCAAAACAACAATTATTGCGCAATATTGGTGCTTATGCAGACTACATATTGGAGGTTTATATTCTTGTTGATTACTTGTTTATCTAGTTTAGGTTAAAATTCAAATAAAATCTGTACACTTACGGAAAAGCAAACATAATCCTGTGGGTTCAAAAGTTGCATTATGGAGGACTTGTATTGCAGTGGCCCATGTCCTTCTGTTAGACGCCCCATGATAGTCAGTTATTTACTCATGTGCTATTCCATTCCCGAGGGGAGCTATCCTACATTTTGGGATTCCCATGCACATGATTAGGTGCAGCTTCTGCCAGTCAGATATAATGTGTACTTGCGCAGGATCAACATTTGCTGCAGTGACCTTCAAATTTAGCCAGTCATGCTTACTTTTGAATTGGAACTACTACTTAATGTAGTCAAGAGTCAAGACCTATATCCATGAACTTGCCAGTTAAGCTTATTCCTTTGCTAAAAACCTGGTAATATAAAATGATAATATTGCTACTTTCTGAACTATGAGCATAGTGGATAGCTTCGAATGAGGATGCTATATTACTGAAAAGGGAATTACTAAAAATAATGTTTGCCATGTTGAAAAAAATTTTAGTTGATTTTTTATGGAATCAAAGTTGGTTTTGTCCTTTTTTGCTATAAATCAGCATAAGAATTCTTGTTTAAGCGTTTGTAAGGAAGGTAGAATGTTCAACTTCTTAAAATTACAATAACATGTTTAATTCTAAATGCAAAAGCTGGAAAAAAAAGAACTTTTTAATGCTCTAGGTTGTGCTAGTAATACATATTGCAGAAGTTTTTCTTCACATATTAGTAATCTTTATACATTTAACTTATTAGAATTATATTGTTTTTATTAAATCTTTGATTGAAAGGGTTTCGATTGTGATTTGGCCATTCTGTTTTTAGAGCTGGAAAGATGAGTTTCATGAAGATGATCCATCATCAAGCAGAGGCCCCTCGTGGTTCAAAAAGCAGTACAGTAAGAGATCCAGAAGAGATTGGCCTGGCAATAGGGAATTTCAATACAGGGGTAGAAGTAAGGATGTGAATGACTTGGCTTTATGATTTGTTAATCTTTTAAAACTTTTCATTATCACTCCCCTAAATATATTACATGACATATGAAATTAGGCCCATCTAAAGGGGCCTCTAGATTGAATTTTGTTCTTATTTTTCGAGGGAGTGGCCTTTTTAAATCTTAGTTTTTGGCCTACACCTGGCTTTACTTTAATAATGGTCATTCAGTGTTGGATGCAATGCTCATTTCTCCATTTTAATCATCTCATAATCATTCAATTACCTACAACAATTTATGCCCTTATTCTGAAAACTTTTTGAAACTTCATTTGGTAGTTATAGCATGTTGCATGTACTAGCATGTTATCCTCCTGGATTCAGTGCTAGAAACTTACCGCTTTTGAACACTTGGTCAGGACCTTTTGAGTTTTGTGAAGACAATGATGATGACATCGAGAGCATATTTGGGTCTGCATTTGGTGGAAGCCGGTTCTTTTATTGGTCCTTCATTAATGAGGAGAATCCTCAATGGAGGAACTCATCCAGATACTCAAATAAGTATGAGGAATATTGGAAGTGGAGACATCGATTTGATGAGGATTCTGACTCCTCAACAGAATCTGGTACTTCTGAGAGTTCAGACCAAGAGACGATTGCAGACAGGCAGGCCCTTGGGCTAAGTGCATCTGGCCCTCTAACACTTGAAGACATTAAAAATGCGTGAGTTCTTTGTTCTGTTTTGCAAACACCATTGTATTTTTTATTCTTTCTTTTTGGGTACATACAGTAACCTTGTAAATTGTTTCTGTTGTTAAAAGCACTAATGGCTGCTTTTTAAAGGATATTTCTCTATGTTTTCTGATTGCTTCATTTTCTAATTTTTAGATATCGAGCCTGTGCACTGAAATGGCATCCAGATCGTCATCACGGCTCTTCCAAGGTATCAACATTCCCCATTCATTAGGCTACTTCGTTTGCTGTTCTGCTTAGAATACTAGACCGATTTGATTGATTTGTGGAAGATTCAGGATCATCCCTTTATAAAGAAAAATATTATAGTATTTTGATATCTAAATTCTAGACATTATTATCTACTTTTAGAAACATTGTACAGCAGTTAAGCTTCTTATTTATTTAACCAAACTTGTACTGGTTTTTATGGCTACATTATAGACACCAGACTAGTAATATTATCATGTTGACTTCAAACTGTTATTTTCTTTTTGATTGCCCATATTATCATGTTCAACTTCTGTTCTAGCAAACTGATCATCGAATGCACATTGAGCAGGCTGTTGCGGAGGAGAAATTCAAGCTTTGCAACTCAGCATATCAGTCTTTGTGTGATAAGTTGGCTGTGAACTGAGGATTCTTTTGAAGCATGTTCTCTAGCTTTCTTCAAGCCACTATATTTCTTCGGAGGTGAGGAAATCTGTCATGTTTATGACAGTAAGATTGACATTTTGTAGTTTAGATTCATTGAGATAATGGTGCTGTGTTGTGGGCTACGTGAATTCAGTTTCGTTCCCCCCCATGTGTACTGTGGCATAAACACCAGCTGTGGTGATTTTATGTGATTTAACATTTAAATGCATCATAAGTTATACTATCATTTATCAAGAATGATGACAAGAATGAGCCTCTCTGTTTCTCATCTGGGTTGGTTGCCAGAATTGAGGGGGACTATGAATAACCGATGATGATATTCCAAACACTTCCATCCTTTCCCAGTCTCACAGCAGATATTATTATTAGATTTAGTTCAAGTTTTCTGAAGATGGGATTATTGGGAAATGGAAGGATCTTGCCTGCTCATGAATGATCTGTGCTTAGTGAAAAACATGTATGATGGAACGGTTTTAAATTGGAACAAGGAAATATGTTCTGGAAATGTTGATGGTAAGCGTGAAACTTTTTGGAAGTTTGCATCTTACTTTGTTACTGTCTTATTGATTGGTAAAAAAAAAAAGAGATATAATTTTTTTTTTTTAACTTTTCGACATTCCCAAATTTTATTAGTATAATGATAGCAGTAAGATTCCAACTACTTCTGTCACGATACGGTCATATTATTAAAAAAAAAAAGATACAAGTTCTAACTTGATACAAATGCCATAAATTTTGTGATGTAATAATTTTTATGTTTTATATATAATATTAAATAAATAAATAAATTATCATATCTAATTGTAACTTGATTTTGGCCAAAAAAATAAAAAAAAAAATCTATCTTGACTCAGTTCGAATTATCACCAAGAGCGGAGGATTTGAACCAGATCTTGATCATCCAAAGTTTCAAAGAGGAAACAAGGAAAGCACACGAACAGAAACTTATTCCTCCAAGCAAAAAACACCCTAGGGAAATAGAGTCCAAAATCATTAACATCATCGACCAACGGCAATGTGTTAAATTCATCGTATTCCGTATCACAATCATCATCTGAAAACCAAACTAACCCATTGATTTAACTCTTCTCAATTTCTCTCCCTTTCTTTTTTACCGTACTTCTTTTTTTTTTTTTTATAATTGTTTGACTTCGTAATGCTAAAAGCTATCCAAATTCTTGGTTGTTCATCTGGGTTTATCTCTCAAAGACTAAAGAAGCCTCATTCTGGTAATGAGTTTTCTTTGATTCCTTCAAAAACAAGCTACAACTCAACTTCTTTGTTTCTGCATCCCTTTTGGGCTCCAAATACTCGGTCTTTAAGAGTGATTCGAATGTTCTCGACTCAGACCGACTCCAACTCAGTTGCCCCTATCCATTGCTGCATGTTTAATGTTGCATTTGTTGTTGACATTTGAACTAGTGAAGAAAAAGATGGATGATGGCCCAATACTAGAGTATGTGCATAGATTGTACCATGAATTGGGAATACATGATTTGACAGTGCAAACTGTGTGAACCTCTTACCTCTTTTTTCACCTATTTTCATTGGATTTATGAAATTGGCGCTGGGAAAAGAACTTTATATTGGAGTCAATCTCGAATAAACTTCTTGGGTCAAACTGACCATTCGGAGAATAATATTTTATAGCAATTTATATTATATCTCTATTTAAGAAATTTCATGGGGCTTCACCTACTTGATTTTTTTTTTTCTATTTTCATTCTCATTTTTCTGGTTTTACTAGTGTACTCGTTAGCGCCATCAATTTCCTTTTTTTCAGCTCTTGATTAGATCTAAGCATTGCTAAAATGATACGATTTAAGATTTTAACAGAAATAATATGAGTTTGATAAAAAAAAAGTTTTATATATAAATTATAATATAATAATTTTTATATTTTATATGTATTTTATATGAAATAGATGAATAAGAATACATAAATAATTAAATCTACTTTTAATTAAACTCTTCAGCATATATGAAAATTTACATCAGGTAATTTACAAAAATCCCTCTAGGTGTGGTATCCTTTAATAATTTTTATATGATATTTGTCTTATCATTTTAGCCAACTCAAGCTTAAATTTATAGAATTGAGTTTATTTATCAATTTGCAGCAAAGAACTGTACATCTTTCTTCAATTCGTAAAAACCGTAGGAGAATTGATTTGATATTTAAAACTTTTTCTTCAATATTATTTAGAAGGAAATTAAAAGTAAAAAAAAATAATAAAAAACCCTCAGTTTGCAATACATTAACGTTTTGGGGTTCTGTTCTTATCGACCTTTCCAAATCACACGAGGAGTTGCAGCAGCGGAGCAAAGAGTTGCAGTAATGGCGGCGAAAAGGAAGACCCCAGTCAAGAGTCGAAACCCAGATCTTATACGTGGAGTAGGAAAGTATTCCAGGTCTAAGATGTATCACAAGCGTGGCCTTTGGGCTATCAAGGCCAAAAACGGCGGCGTTCTGCCTCGCCATGACCCCATTCCCAAGGCCCCCGCTGCCGCCGAGAAGTCACCCAAGTTTTACCCTGCTGATGATGTCAAGAGGGCGCTTCTTAATAAGCGCAAGCCTAAACCCACCAAACTCAGGTTCCTTTTTTCAAATGATTATTTTTTTATTTGCTCGTAGATCTCTAAAGATATGTTTCTTGTTGTTGGGTTTGGTTTATTTTTTTTTTGAGCGAGCATTACTCCAGGGACGGTGTTGATTTTGTTGGCTGGGAGGTTTATGGGCAAGAGAGTTGTTTTCTTGAAGCAACTTACTTCTGGACTCCTTTTGGTTACTGGTGAGCTTATTTATTTTATTTTATTTTTATTTAATAGTAATTTTGCTAGTTGAAAACATGTATTGTACACATTTTACTACTGCCCTTTATTAGTTATTTTGATGAAGTGAAATCAGTAAACTGTGAAAATGTAACTTTAAAGCAATTGCAGCTAATACTTTCTTATTGATTTGTCTATGCCACATATGGCTTCATAAATATCAGCAGTAGTACGGTCATTAAATGTATTTTGTATTGTTTTTGAAGAAGCACAATGTTGCATTCTCGATTTCGTGTGCTTGTATATAGAATAATCCATTTGACATTCAAAATGCTGGAGTTTGAGTGCAGCTATCGTGAAAACTTGATGCTTTTACTAGTATTTTTTTTTTCATTACTGTTCTTAGTATCTACTTTTGCCTCTTGTGGTTTATGAGGCTGGGTTATCGTAATGTGTAGGCTGTTCTTCATATGTTAGTGGTTCTCTCCTCTATTGAACATTTTTATGGTTTGTGCTTGCTTGGCTTAAATTTGGGAATTTCATTTCATTGTAGGACCATTCAAGATTAATGGTGTTCCTTTAAGGCAAGTGAACCAATCCTACGTTATTGCTACTTCCACCAAGGTTGACATCTCAGAAGTTAATGTAGATAAGTTTGATGACAAGTACTTTGCCAAGGAAGTAGAAAAGAAGAAGAAGAACGGTGAGGGAGAGTTTTTCGAAGCTGAAAAAGAGGTTTGTTCCTGCATTTTATTATAATTTATGCAACCCTAATCTTGTCCGTCTAATTTTATTGTGCTGATATTCTATTCTTTGTAGGATAAGAAGACACTGCCAGATGACAAGAAAGAAGACCAGAAAGCCGTTGACGCATCTTTGATAAAGTCAATTGAGGGAGTCCCAGACTTGAAGGCCTACCTTGTTGCCAGATTTTCTCTCAAGTCCGGCATGAAGCCTCACGAGCTTGTCTTCTAGAGGGAATTTTGCATTTCGTTTTGCTATGCTTTACTTTGGTATTCTTTTGGTTTAGAGTTTTGAGTGGTTGTATTGTCAGATATATATGGGCAAAACCTAAATTTTTAATTACAACCTTTTGTCATGCGAAGTAGTTAAGTTTTACTTTGATTGTGTTTTTTATTGGAGCTTGTTCTAAGCAACGGCTAATCGTTTAATCCATTGTTTATGTCAGCAGTTTTCCTTCCAAGAAGATTTCTTTTCTTTTTTTTTATTCTTAAAGTGAGGTCAAATGGAAACATTGTTTATCATACACAATACTTACTACCAGAGCATTCACGATACTAACAGGTTTTCATTTGTTCAGTTAATTTCAATATTTTATTTTATTTTTATTGGCCGAATTACTTAAAATCAAAATAACATTAATTGTATTCAGCTGTTTGATCTAATAGTGAAGACAATTTTAAAGAAGATATCAAAATCGAGAGTTCGAACTTTAACCTTTCCTCCTCCCTTTAATGTGCCTCCTTGAATTATTAAAAATAAAAATTAATTGGTATTTAGAAAAACAGTAATTTCTCCATGTTTGCCGTTTAGATACTATAGTACTTTAGATACGTTTGAATTTGAAATCTTTTTTTTTTAATAATTTTCAAATACAAAAATATACTAAATCTTAACTAATTTACGCTACACATGATATATATTTTGCTTTCACAATTTGTATAATAAATGAAATTCAAATCCACCTTCTCAAATTTATTTTTACAAACATAACATTAGATTTAGTCAATTTGGTAAAAGTTAATCTGTACAAAAAGAAAGCTATAATTTCTAAAGAAAAATTTGTGAAATGGCACTCTGGCTGGCATAACTCCTTGGCATTATCTGACAGATATTGGTTTTTTGGTGCTACTAACTTTATGGCAACAATTTGCAGGCCTAGAGGTTAAGTTCCTTTTCATCCTGGCTTTAAAAAAGTCTTTGGGGCCATGAGCCTCGCTTTCTTATTCAATACTTTGGGGTTTAAACGATCAACATTTTTTATGAATTATTTTAAATATATTCAATTTTTACTTATTTATTAAATTTAATAAATAGTTTTGAATAATATTTTTATATTCATTTCTTAAATAAATTAAATACGAACAAAATTTTATTTGATTTATTTATGTTAACGAATAAAATTTGTTTAAAAATCGTTTAAAATTTGTTTATATTTATTTAAGATTTGTTTATTATTTAATAATAACAACAATAATAATAAATTATTTGTTTATTTTTAATTTTATAATTATATGTTTATTGTTTATAAACATTCTTATTTATATGTATTTATTAATATATTCATTTAATATTTACAAACGAATTTATTTAACTTAAACAAATTAAACACAAATTGAATTCGAATATCTTTTTATTTAAACAAATTAAACTCAAATTTAATGAATAATTTTTTTACCAAATACAAATCAATCCCAAATAACCTTAAAAATAAATGAATAAACTGCAAATATATATTCGTGTATTCATAATTGAGTCATTTATAGCAATATTAGATATACACGAAAGTTTTCTTTTTTTCAATCAATTTTCTTTAACTTTTGCAACAGTGAAAAATAGTTAACAAATTAAGTATTGGTTCCATAAAAAAACCAACTTAATAATTGGTAAAATGAAAGATGAAAACGGTGACTTCCTTCCAAGACATCCAAACAAAAGAAAGCCAAAAAAAAAATGAAAGTGTTCAAGACAGTTACTACAATTATTCAAAAGCCCACCTTTTATTGGTTGAGCATGTGGCAGACTGGCAGTTATACCCTAAAAGACTATATATCTCATAAATACAAACAGTAAAACATTTTGTAAAGCACTAGAATAGAATAGACTCAAAGTGGCAAGGGAGAGGAAAAGTACCGCATCAACAGTACCTTCAGTCGTATGTTGATCTGCCGCAAACATTATGCTGCAGAAGTGTTTGCAAAAGGAGATGAAAGAAAAACCATTTGATGTTTAGTTACAAGTTGACCAAGACGTAGAGTATAGTTGAAAAATGTTAGTCATTACATGTTTGATCAGGTGATGTTAGATGATACAAATGAAAAGCATAACCAGTCGAATAATTTGGCATCTGCACTGCAGTGCTGAATGATGGATATAACTGAAGGTCAAGCGTTACACCTGTATAAGGCTCCTGCAGTTCACAATTGTTTGCACTAGCAGCATGGAAGAAGGGCATAAATTTGGGGTGAGAGAACATGTCAAAATTGGCAATAGATTTCTGAAACTGTCGCTTTTAGTACAATCTGAACATAGAAATTTCTGCAGTCAGGAAAAAAGAAAAAAGGAGATTTAATTATTTAATTACTAAGTATTCAGATTAAAATAAACAATTAAATGAGGACGTGAGGAATATTTTCCCAATTCCTTACAAGTTACATCTTGGTCAAAGTTTCTGGGTTTGCGTTACCTATAGGGTCTGCTTCTGATGTAGTGATGCACATCGAAGAAATCCATGTAATCCGGATCAAAATAAACTTGAAAAATAAAACAAAAGATAACAATACATCCTAGAGTTGCATAATCATCTCAATGAGAGGATCCCAACATCTCTCTGGACTAATTGTTGGAGTGATTTGTCATAAAAGACTCTTGAATTTTGATTTCTTGAGTTCCGTAGAACTGATGCAACTCTCTGCGAATCCATATTGGTAAGATCCAAGAGATATCATATAGATAAGAGAAAGATTTGAATAAAAGTTTTCTGGTCAATGGTTGAAATCCTAGAAAAGAGATTCAAAAGAAATTGAAGAAGAATTGTTCGACTGGGTTGATCAACTCTTGTCCAGACAATTCCATGATCCATTTGGAGAATGAAGATTCTCTCCATTATCTTCCTTCTTTCAATACAAAATATGTATAATTATGTGTATAACTTTATTCAGTGTGCAAGTGTCAAGTTTTGAAGCTCTTTTTCATCCATTCCAACACAAAAGATGTCACTTCCAATCAATTTTGTGTCTGTCAATATCATGTTAACTTATGTCTAACTTTATGCTGTGTCAACTTTATAACAATTTTTGTATCAAATTTATTTTATGTCAATTTTATGTTGTATCAATTTTATTAAAAGTACTTCAATAAAAATAAAAGAATCAACAATTTATTAAAACTACTTTATTAAAATTATTTTATTAGTTTGTTTGTATGTGATAGTCATGAATCCCTTAAATCATATCACGTCTTTTTTTTTTTTTCATGCGTATATAAAATTGTAACTCTTTCTTTGATAAAACATTAATTCAATTTCTCTCCTAATTTCTATGGTAAAAATCTCTTGTGAAATAAAAATGCATTTTTAAATTTCCTCTCATTTATTAAAGTTATTTTATTAAAGTTATTTTAATTAGTTTGTTTGTATTTTATAGACCTCTTAAGTCATATTAAGTCTTATTCATTTGTTTTTCTTTTCTATATAAGCTTGTAACTCTTTCCTTGAGAAGGTAGAGTTTAGAATGATCATAAAATCACTTGTAAGAAGCTTTTGTAAAATATAAAAGTACGTGTTTCTAAACTCTTTATTTTTTGGTTATTTTCATTCATCCGAATCTTAATTTTAGAGTTCGATCTTAATTTTTATATCATAATTTATAGTGATACAAGTTAGTGAATCCTCTACATTAGAATTCTTGTAAGAATTTTTGTAGAGTCAGTAAATAGACTATCGATTCATTAATAAAGAAAAATTATAGAATCAAATAATATTAAAATAAACTTATATAGTGAAAGGCCGATTTTACTGCTATTCCAGTAGCCAAGACTATCTTGAATGTGGTAAGGACGATACATTATTACTATTAGTATTCATTTAACAAAGGAAAATGAAAAATTTTTTATAGCTTGATATACCTATTTTCTTTCAATCCTCCGTTAGCACTTTTTTTATTTCACTAATTCAATAAGTGAACTTTACCATGATCTATCTTGTAAATTATTACAAAAATTTCCAACCTTTGGCTGTTAGCAGCTGATTTATATTCTTGTTTACAGGCCTGTTTCCATATTTTAACAACTAGCTTAAATTGTGGCAATTAACCAGCATTTGCACGTGACTTTGTAATGTACTGTGAGATACAAGTACTATAAAAATGACTGTTGTGGACGATAGTTGTTAGTCTTTGTTCTTGTTACGACATCTAATCTGCTTTTTCCTTCTCTTACTTTTTGCATTTTTTCTTTTTTTTTTTTTTCCATAATTTTCCACTCCTATTATTCTTTCTCCTGTTCTCCTACCAATCAAAGCTCAACTCACGCTGGAAGCTTAGGCGATAAGGCCGCCACTGCTTAATCACAATAAATTGTGACATCGCAATTTGGTATAAAAAATTTGGAAAGTATGTTATAATATATAATTGAGAATTAAATATAAATTTATAAGTCTTTCAAAATTTTTACGAGACAAAATTTTAAGATTATTTAATTAAAATAAATAATATCTTATAAATTAAGTTGGAATTTTTATATACAAATAAAAAAATTCATGCTGTTTTTACCTTTTTTAATATAACTTATTGATTGTATCTGATCTTATTTGGAGGACGAATTTTTCTTGCATCATTTAACACGTCATGCATTTCTTCTTTGAATTGTTCAATTGCATATGGGTAGATTACTTTTATTTGATTGTGCCTGCTGTGTACAAAAGATTGTCGTCTGATGCTCTCAGAAAATAATGGAATGTAATAAAGTGGAGTTTCTTTCAAAAGGAATGATAAATTTGGTGATCTTAAGGAACTCAAAAGAAAAAGGAAATTTTTATGTTTATGTTCAACAGCTACCAGGAGTCATGAATTTTCGTTGGAATGCTGGCAAGAAGCACCACTTTGATGTTTGATGTTTAATCTTCCAAAAAAAAACCAGAGGGATGTGATTAAGTGCAAGAAAATTTTGAAGCATAGACAGAATCAATGGTGAAAGTAAAAAACTTGACTTGTCCAAACGGTTCCCATTCAATCACAAACGCGGAATGTACAGTAAGAACATTTAAAAAAGATAAATGAGGTTACAGAAGAGGGGGCCATAGTCTAGCTAGCTAGGTACGATCAACCATGAGAGGTCCAACCTAGGGTCATAACCAAGGCAAGTTTTTCCTCCACAAAACGTGCCCATAGCTCCTTGCCTGATCCAACACCCCTTTCACCCATAACACCCTCTCACCCTCCTTGCACAACCAACTTTTTCATGTTTCTATGCTTCTTTATTGGTCTGCAAATGTAACAAAAAGTTTGGTTAACAACCTCAATGGGACATATGATCAGTTGCTTACTTTAGGTTTTACTCCAAAAAGACGTACTCCAAATAATGGCAGCATCTAGATTAAATACCTGACAAAGTGACAACCCACCTGAGAAAGGAAGATAGCAGCACTTTGCTGCTGCTTGTCAAGACAAGACAAATTAAACTCCAGATTACCACTCTCGGCTAACACATAGAATTCATCCAATTGAAGCTCTTACTCTCTGCCTGAACAGATCGATGGTCTCGATGAAAGCTTCAACCAGATGCTTCTAGAAGAAGCTGCTATTGGTGATCTATAGATTTAAACTTGTCCAGACTTTGTTTGAAGAAGCCTGAGAGTAAGCCGGCTATTAATTCTTCTGTGGGATCCCCTGAACATTCAACTACTTGCAGCAACAATGATGCTCTATCGATAGAAATCGAGACTTGAGCTTGTGCAATGGTAGATGTATAGTAGCCATGACCGGGACGGTGACAAGGGTGAAGCATCTCATCCATATGCACATGAACAAGGCAGTTGTGCAAGGGGATGAGAGAGTGTTTCGGGTAAAGAGTATGTTGCATCAGCCAAGGAGCTTCAAGGCATATTTTGTAGTGGAAGAACTTGCATCGATTACAACTATAGGATAGTCCCCGGATGCGTTCCTCGCACTGGTGGTAAACATATTGCAAGAGACATCACTCATCAGTCATTTGTGATCTTTAGAGAATCAGAAGGGTGAGGAGTCAGGGACTCCATCCCCTCCCCTCAAGGGTCCGGAACTTAGGCTGATCTTTGTGAGAGCATAAGATATATAGATGGGAAAGTGGGGCTAATTAATTAAAGGTGTATAGGAGAGTGGATGGTAGTGTCGAATTACAGGAGTTTTTTAGTAGATGGTAAATACAACCATACATGAAACTATTACCATGTGCAACCTCTTTAACTATTTATCGGTAGATTTTTTGAGTCCTTGGTCTCAACAAATCATTTCCTACAACCATCAGTATCTTCTGATGAAATATTGTTCTCTTATATTAACAAAATTGACAGAGGCTAAAGAAAATTGAACAAAAACAGTGACAAGAAACCTTAAAAAGCAGTTGTAAAAGAGCAAAAGCACAGTGTCTATGCTGTCAACCTTCAAATGCACAATGTGAGCTAGAGCATTGTGCTTAGAATACAGTCAAACAAGTTTTGCAAGTGTCTAAACTTAGTCATAGTCGTATAAACCAACATGCTTTGCTGTAAACATAAACTTTAATTAGTGTACACGAGAGCAGCTATTTGCAAAGATCAGCAACGCTCAATCCCATCGTCCATCAGATATCTTCAGAGAGAACACATTAATGAAAAGGCAATAAAATAAAATAAAATAAAAAGACAAAAGCAATTAATATTGCCACAAATGTTCAGTAGTAATCCCAATGGAACATCTGTATTGCAGAAATAAATAACTATTAGCCATGGCTAGAAAATAATAACAAATAAAACGACACAAGCAATTAATGTTCTTCATTCCTAGCAGAACTGAACTCCAATTGGTAAGATGGAAGAGAGAAGAAATAAAGGAAAATATTTTAATCTAATGGATGAGTAACAAAATAGCTCGTACCAAATTTTTTTTCCTTCTTTATCTCTGTCTGTTTCCTACCAAAAGGATAAAAACTGCCACATGCATTGCGTGGAGGCTATCATCAATCAGGACTAGGTGTAAACTCTAGTTTTACATCCTCCAATAAAAAGATCTCAGACCTTTTGCTCGATGGTCAGGTAGGGTTCCAAAAGCACCAGAATGTTTTCTCCCTTGATATTATCCATCCAAATCTTTCTTTGCTGGAATGATTTGATGTATAGATTACACTCGCCAAAAAACAAAAAATCTTAAAATTGACTCAAGTCAAAATCTAAGTTAAATGAAAGAGAGATAAAATCAAGGTCTACATCTATATCTATATAGGGATGAAGTCTCAGTTTTAAAACAGATTAAAATAAATAGCAAACATCAACTAAGGGAAAGAAAAAAAAAAAAAGAAGAAAGATGGAGAAGACTTGGAAGTAAATACAATGCTAATAGGGATGAAATCTGAGTTTCGAAAGAGATTAGATAAAATATTGTGGGAGAGATGAACCTGCAACATGAATTAAGGGAAAGAAGAACGTACCAAAATAATATTTAAACCATGGAACAAAAGGCATATGAAGTTGATGATGATCACTCAAATAATGTCTAATTAAATTAGCAAATCATAATAACATAACTGAAAAAGATATAAAAACGAGATTAAACATGAACAGATTAAAGTATTATAAAACTCTTGGCTCCTTCATAATTTGATCACGTACCAGTTGTCACCTGCAACCTGTCTTTTTCATCATCAGTCTTGAATGGGAATGAAATTAGAAGCTGACAACTGGAGGCTTTTCATGTGGCTGATATAGGTGCATTCCGGTTCTTCACACTCAACACCCAAGTCTAAGCAAACGTGTTGTACGGAAACAATACTGTGTGGGTGATCCTCGTGTCTGAATTTTATCCCCCGCTTGATAAAAGGGTATTGCGCAAGAGTACATTTGGGATGGGCAGTAAAGTTACATTCTGGACAACAATAAAACCAGTAAGATGGGTCTCTTTTCTCTTCGCAAATGTCACAATAATATTGACTTGGATCATCACCATCACGATAAGTAAGTGTCAGAGGATGTTCATCATATTTCTGCTTAGTTGTCTGTGGTAGTGAAATACATGCCCAATGCAATGCGAAATTGCAATCTTTACATCGGTAACCATCATGCATTTTATCCCCATAAGCACTACAATTTCCTTTATACTTGATATCAAAGAAGAGGGGGTGCCTACGTCCTTGATGTTCAAGGGTATCAGAAAGAGCAAAACATCGAAGGCAGACACCTTGTGCTAATTCTTCAAAGTAGTAGTTGAAACCACTGCTGTAAAGCTTGCAGAGAAGACAATTTAAAATGCCATATGGAAAGAGAACAAATAGGCGTCCATCAAGCCAATATCGCGTCTTCATTGGCAATTTAGCACACGATTTATGAACAAAGAAATCACACTGCTTACAAAAGTAAAAAGGACCTGTTATGGTTCGCATGCACCCATCACAATATCTATCACTCTTTATCTCCTCGCTAAGCTGCAGGTTATGTTGATGGATGAAATGTTTGATTTCGGTGGCTGTTACATCCTCTGCGGAAGTCATTGAGTCTTCGAGAATCAATCTCAAGGTCTCATTTTGTGTTTGATCTTCAACCATCTCTTCCAACCAGTATCTGTCAATTGCGCAATTCTCATGACCTATATACTTGCAATCTGAGCAATAATAACTCCCATACTCTGCATGTACTTCATTATAACAAATTCTACAAATCCACCTCCTTTCACACTCATTTTCCCAAAGAAAATATGTATGGGAAATTGGCTGAACATGAGTTATTTTGACAACTTTTGGTAGTGAAAAACATTCCTTGTGAACCGCAAGATTACACGTCTTACATATATACGGGATACAATCTTCACCGGTGCCACAAGCATCACCAATGAATGACATTGGCTTTGAAACACGGTTGAATGGGTGTTCATGGCTCCCAATTTCAAGCTGGCTTGAAAAAATATGTTTTAACCTTGAGGCCAAAATCGCAAATCGAACAATGATTAATAAATTCCTTAATGCGGTTTTTGCATAAATGGGAAGAACACATCTCTTGATAGGAGGTGCATTAGTCAAAAGGACAAGAGGGTGTTTGCGGTGAGATGGGTGAGTAATTTTAGGAGGCAGTTCTGCACATTCTTGTGAATGTAAAAATAACAATCTGGACAACTGTAGATATGACCTGGTGTTGTTTCCTCGCAAGCGGTACAAAGAAATATTCTGACTATACCCTTCTTTTTTGCGGTGAAGATGAGAGGGTGGGCATGGCTAGTGCTGGTGAAGTTTGGAAAAGTCCCCAGCGACAAATTGTAAAAGTAAAGCACATTTGACATCGATACCATAATCACAAGATGAACAATGGTAAACGATTTCACATTGATCGAAGCAATTAAGACAAAAACAGTAACAAAAGGGGTTTGGTGGCTTCTTTTGAAGACTTAAGAGTGTGTCTGTGGTAGAATGGAAGATCAATTTTGAGAGTTAGATCGGCACATATCTTATGAAGGTAAAACTTACAATCAGTGCAGCAGTAGTAGCTTCAATCCTGTATTGGCTCCTCACACATTGAGCAAACTACTTGTTCACTTCCATTCTTTTGCACTAACACCGGTGGATGATCACGGCTCCAATTTTGCTTAGTTGTCCTTAAATCCAGCAATTGGTGACCTGCTTCAGACATCTGCAGCAATGTTGCTATCAGATCCTTTCTCTTATCAATAGCTTGATTTGGGAATGAAAAGGAAAGAGAGTAATACGTTTATTTAGCCAAAAAAAAAAAGCAAACCACTTGAGAAAATAAAAATAAAAGTACTTCAATCTGGGAATAAAGATTCATTAATGCCTTACTCTGGAAATACTCTACAAGGCTAATTATTTTAATTCCATCTTTTTTTCTTCAAGGCAAAGAGCTTAGAAAAAAATGTAAAATGCGAAATAGACTTACCAGAATAATGGCTGGATAACAAGCTAACTGTTATAATTAAGAGACCGAAGGTGAGAAGAAAGAAGGCTGGGCAAAGAGGAAGGAAAAAAGGTAATTAGAGAGAAAGAAAGGAAAGGAAGAAAATATAGGATGTGGGAATCAAGATTACAAGCAAGAATGGAAAAGGAGAAACACAGAGGAAGGAAGCAAGCAAAGAAATAGATGCCTTCCTTAGCCCAACTCCTTTATATATTCCCGTAGAAACTAGAAAATCAAGGAAAAGAGGAAACAAGAGAAAGAAAAGAATTAAATGCCTTTCTTAACATGATATCAAAGTGCAGGTTAATTATATTATGTTGTTCTTGCCTCTTAACATAAGAAACTGGAAAAAGCAACGTTAATGTTTTGGGAGTCTGCCAATGGAGACAAATTAACAGGATTCAAGAAAGGTTTTGTTGTTCTTATTTTTGAACAAGATCAAAGCCCTTATTTCTTCCAATTTTTCTTACACGAAAAAGATCAAATTAATTAACTTTTATCCCCAATCAACAAATTACTGGTAACATCAAATTACATAACTAAGATTGAATGATGACATCATCTTTACAAGTTCATTAGTCATTTGCATCTGAAGCTTCAGTCTTTCGAACTCACACATATCCTGAAGAGTTGGATCTTGTCTTTCTGCTGGTTCTGATTCATCCTGGGTGGTTCTGGAAGCAGCATCCAACTGGTTATGAATTTTAGATTGTGGAACTGTGGTTTCACCACCGGACACATTTCGCCATGACATGTTTCAGGTCTCATCTCCTTTGCAGCACAAAGAGCAGGAGCTGTAAAATTGCAAGCAAAACAGTTGAAGGACCGATACTTGCAATGTTCCAACAATTTCTGACAGATATCACATAAATAGAACGAAATATTAGGGTAAGCGAGAGAATAAGTGAGGCTGAGAATATGCAAATGGGATTCATGTTTTATGATTTGAGGTGAGAAAGCACACGGGACATGGAGACCAAAGCCGCATAAAGGACAACAATAGGGAAATGCGTTTTCTCTGTCACCACAGGCATTTCAGGTGAAGGTACAAGACAAGTAGTTGGTGTATGGACGAAAGTGAGATGGTGAAATGGGTGTATTAACATAAATTGCTTTTTTTTTTTTTTTTTTTGAGGCAGAGAAAGAAAACTTTTGAACTACAAGTTGGTGTTGGAGGAAATTGCTAACGCTTCGCCCTATAGCTTCCTCATTTAACAAGTTCCACTGTATGGGAAAGAGATTTGGAACAATCCTGGTAATACGATGCAGCATTTTCCAGGCGAGAAATCAAGCACAATCAATATAAAATTGATTAGCACTAGCTTATTTGCTTCCATTTCATATACCTTGACATGCTTTAAAATATAGTCAAGATGGCTATTTTGGATTGATCACCAACTGAAACCTGCGGGTTGCATTCTTGGGGCTTATTACTGAAAATGGTAATGCTATATTTGTGATCATGAGGCTGAAACCAGGTATCATTTGTTTTTCTCTTGTACTTTTTCTTAAGAAATCTGGACTAGGTAAGTCTTACAAACTTGGCATTCCAAGAAAGGTGGAAAAGTAATCTAATGATTTTCCGTGGCCCAATAAGAATATTGCAGAGTCTGTGGGACCTAGGGCTGATCTTTGTGATAGCTTTAAGGTATATAGATGGGAAAGTCGGGTCAATTAAATGTTCGATGGAGATTTGATTGAAGATTTAATAATTTATGTATTTATATTATATAAAATAATAATTTATGTGTTTTTATTATATTTTATATAAAATTATATATTTGTATTATATAAAAATATAAAATATATTTTTTAAATTTTTTAAAATTTATATATAATTTTTATTAAAATTTTAAATTAAATTATTTTTATATTTATTATTCATATATTTTTATATTATATATCATAACAATACTATCCCACATGAAAAATTACAATTTGCAATCTCTTTGACTATTTATCGGTAGACTTTTGAGTACTTGATCTGATCAATTCATTTCCTCCGATCATCAGAATTTTATAATAAAAATTTTTTCTTCATATTAACAAAAACGATCAATAAAACTAAAATAAAAGTAATAATATTATTTTAATTATTTATTAAAAACTGAGAATGCTCATAATAAATGATGATATAAATAAACACGCAGATAAATCTAACTTTCTAGAGCATTTGTTAATGGAACATATTAAGTTTGGCCTAAAACACACATGTTTCCTTTATGTCAAATTTTAATTATATTATGTATTTGATATTTATCTTAATTAATTAATTTAATTATTTTTAAAAGATAATATGTAATAAATTTAAATTTTAAATTTAATAAATTGTTATCACTTTTTCTATATTCAAATAAAAATCTCTTTTGTATTAAAAAAATTAATTGAATTATCAAAATGAAAATTCCATATTGAATACTAATTATAAAACTAATTTTAATTGAAGAAACTCATTGTATTTGTAAGAAAAATGTGTAAGAGAAACTTAAAGATGATTTGATCTTGAGTTTGAGTCTTGTCGATAATTGCTTGTTGGGATCATTTCGAATGCATAATTTATAGTCATTTATTTTAAGTTATCAGGTACGACATATCTTATTTTAACTTAAAAGATTGAGTAATTTATTTATCTTAAATTTTTTCTTAAAAAAAAAAAAAAAACTAAACGGAGTAAACTTGCCACGTTGCCATGGATCAAGATACCCACTTCTACCGACAATGTGGTATATATTTATGTTGGGCTTGAATATTAATTAATGTATAACAAATAAAGTACAATTCAAGCAAATCCAAAGTAATTCCAATTAATATAGATTTAAAAACATATTTTATCACTGTAAATAAAACTTTGGCAGCAAAGGTTTTTTTTGTTTAATCACTGCTATGAGTAAATATTCTATCACACATTGTATCATGTGTAACTTATATTTACAAAACAAATGAAAACAAATAAAAAATAACTCAAGCTTTCCTACTTTTTTTATTTACAGAATAAATTTAAGTTAGCAAATAAAAGAGTAAGAACTACTATTTAATTACAATTTTGTAAACTGTTAAGGGTTATATCAACAAATACATACATGAACATAAAAAGAACAAATAAATATATGACAATTCAATCATTCTTAAGAAACAAAAAACTACTATAAAATAAGAAGGGATGATGTCTTGTTTGCCCGATAATTAATGATACAGGAAAAGATGTAGATACTGTAATACTTATACTAAAAGAAATATTCATATACTTTGAACTTTCATTTTGTCTGTCAGCGTGCCACGTAATCTAACATCATTAAAAAAATAAATTAAGTAGCATATATATATAGATCAGAAGGCCTGATTTGACAAAAAAAAATGTCGCATCACTATATCATGTATGTGTGTATATATATATATGTATATAGTATATTTATTTCAATTCGACGTATATATGGATTAAAAGAGTTTCGATGGTGGGATTGGGATTTCGACTATTCTTGTAGTTATTAACTCTGTCCACTGCTTTAAAACAGGCATTCAGATATACAGATAGATATACTACAATTTGGATCCCCATAGTCCATACATTCAATACGACAACTTTTGTAGCCTCTGGCTCCACCCAATTTCCAAATTTTTATCAAACATCCAATCAGTGTGGGTTTCATAATCATCAACTAAAGTTTGAAATATCATAAACAATTTTTTTTTGTTTTCTTTTTACCACCATCCTGGGCAAAATTAGCTCACCACAAACAGTACCCATTAATCCAGTTGTATGTGTGTTCGTTACGGTGGCTGTTAGTTTCGATATGTGAAACATGCATTTGGTAATCTAGTTAATAGGTCACTTGACATTAAATTTGATAATCTAGTTAGGTTGGGCTACCCCACAATGGCATGAAGCTGGGGCGTGTAGGGCAAAAACAAGTTGATTGACAGCCAGAAATTTAAGCTATGTGAAACATGCATGGGAAGGTGGAAAACAGTGCATCAGAGCTTTGGGGAAAAAATTCTCTTTGATAATTGCCATTCCAGGTTTATATGATCTGCGGACTCATTGAGCATATATAACTAATTGCAAAGCTAGTAGGTAAATGTCAAATCAAGGCTAGATTAAAATGGGTTTAGAGTTTCCAAAAGACTGAAGCTAAATTCAGCGTGTTTTACTGTTCCAAAATAAGAGTAGAGAGGTTAAGGGGCAGGAGACCTCAACTTGTGGAGATGGCTTTGGCCATGGTCTCATTCCAAATTGGTCTCCATCTTTGAAAAGTCTCATTGTCAAGTTTAATGGCCAAGGCTGAGGAACAATTATTTGATTGTATTTGAGCCACATAAGTTTGCTTGCTGCTATGCACTTCTGATAGCTCTTTGCACTATAGGCAGGAATGAACTGTGTGGAATGCTCTTCAAATACCCATATTACATTGTATTTTTTTCTCGATGCAAAATAACCAATTAATTCATGCTTTTATGAAATGTTCATGAGAGCAAATTTTCTTGGCAAATCAAATCATTTGACAGGATTTTCTAACTACCGCAGGGAAAATGACCAAAAATGTTTTTGAAATTAATGTTTCTTAGCGTATCTTAAACCATGATCAGCATTATGTTGTCCCATGCAAAGGTCTAGACACCCCAACGTCCAATAATTAAGGTAAGGAGACAACACGACACCCATTCCCCAGAGCCAAGAAACTCAACATCGGAACTGGACATCAGCTCCTCACGTAAAAAAAAAAAAAAAATCATAGTAAGTTTTCTTATCTAATTGACTTGCACAACAGTTTTGATCCATTCTTTTTGTTTTTCTAGGCTAAAATAATAATAAAACAACCCTAAATTTTTATCACTTTATTTAAATTAATAAATCTTTATATTTTTATTACACCTAAATAAACCTTAACTTTTAATTTACATCCAAATAAATCTTTTATTTTTAATTTATATTGAATAAACTTTTAATTTTCAATTTGTACCTAAATAAACTCTTCATATAAATCAATCTTTTATTTGAAATAAGGGTTTATATAGATACAAATAAAAAGATAAAATCTTATTTAGATATAACAAAAATATAGAGACATTTAAATAAAATTGAATGGTTCAAGAGCTTTTTTTAATATTTTAGCTTTTTTCCTACGCCAATTTTGATCCTTTCCTATCATTTCAACTTTGAAATGGTAAATTCATGGATTAGGTTAGATTTGAATTGAGTTATTTTGAATTAAGTTATTTTGCGTAAAAAAAATTCGAGTTATTTGGAGTTCAACTCATTTTTGGCTTGATTTTATTTTTAATTTTTTATGCATTAATTATTAATTTATTATTAGTGGTTCATATTGATATTTCATAAAATTTTATTCACCCATATTATTTATTAATAATAAATAAAAAATAGTCTTCAACTGCTTGGTTTAGTGATTAAGACAGCCTTAAAGAAGACATTAAAGCTGGGTTCAAACCCTAGCCTTCCTCTTCTCCCTTAACGTAGGGCTCTGTCCCCTTGAATGACAAAAAATAAATAAATAAAAAATAGACAACTAACTAATAATTTCAACCAAACTCACTACTCCAAAAAATAAGATATTGATATTTGTAATTTTATTGGATGGTATCGTGTGTTATAATTAGTTTTATTGACTTAGTGTTATTTATTTAAGTTTATGGCTTTTTTTGGATTTTTAAAGTTATTATTTATCTATTTAATTATTTTCTTTATTATATTGTTAGAGTAAAAAAAAAAAAAGGATTGATGTCAATTATAATTAAGAAAAATAATAGTAAAGAAAGGCTACTATTGAAAAGATAATTTAAAGTTATTAAAATTTAATAAATTAAAATTTTATATTATAGTTATTATATTTAATAACATTAATATTTTTAAAAAATAAAATTATATTCAAATTAATTTTGAATAATTTTGAATAAATATTCTAGATCATCCAGGTTTAAATTAATTTGAGTTCTAATTATGTTGAATTTAAATCAATTTGGATTCAAGTTGAATAGTATTGTGTTATATTTTATTGTCCAATTGAGTCCGTTGGATTCAGCTTCTTGGATATTTCGGGGTAGAATCAAACTTTGCTAGTCATTTGTGTGTGTATGAATGTGTGTGTGTACATATATATATATATATATATATATATATATATATATATATATATATTAGAACCTATCACCCTTGTGAAAACAAAATCTATTATCAAATTTGTTAACGAAGTCTAACATGCTGTGAAAAGAATAACTTGGTATAATTATAAAAACATCATATATGAATTTTTTTTTTCTCGATTGAGAAGAATCCAAACTTATACATCTAAAATACAAGAGATGCAAAGTTTAGCATGTTCAACTAACTTCATTTTTATGATCATGCCGGCCTGCACTTTAAGAATTTTAAAGGTTAAACTATTAAAAGAGTTTTTAAACTTTATCACTATACTTACATAAGTTTTTATATTTTTATTATACTCAAATAAATTTTTATTTTTTGATTTATATCTAAAGAAACTCTTATTTCATACAAAAGTTTGATTTACATTAAGGGTTTATTTATATACAAATTAAAAGCTATATAATTACAAATTAAAGTTTAACATTTATTTGGGTACAAAGTAAAAACTAAGGGTTTATTTGATTGTAATAAAAATATTGGAGATTATCCAAATAAAATAGTAAAGTTCAAAAGTTTTTGTTATTGTTTTAGCCAATTTTAAAGTTTTAGAATGATTTCAATTAATCATTTTAGTAAGAGTTTATATTTGATGCACTATTAGTGTATAAATTCTATACACTATCAGTAAATCTAATTTATTTCATTAATAAAATGATATTATCTAATTCACTTACAATATATAAAGTCTAAACTTTGATAATGCATCAAATATAAAATAATTGATAATTAGTACTACATATTTTCTTCAGCAACAGCAGTTGATATGAAACTTGAAAATTTTTAGCCTTTTTATTTGTATTTTACATATTTATGTAAGTTTTTATAAATATATATTAATAAATATTTTTAAAATAAAAAATATATTAATTCTAATTAATTTAAACTAAAAATTTATATTATTTAATAAAAAATCAATATACTATATATATATATATATATATAAGGTATGGGTATGAATATGGAATGAATGCTTTATTAACTGTTCTTATCCTCTTACCCGATAAAAATTTTAAAATCATATCCAACTTCATCTTCATCTCCAAAATAAATAAATAAATATATATATCTATATATATATATAAGGTATGGGTATGAATATGGAATGAGTGCTATATTAGCCGTTCTTATCCTTTTACCCGATAAAAATTTTAAAATCATACCCAATTTTATATTCATCTCCAAAATTTAATAGTCATCTCCATTGCTATTTAGGTAAAAAAATCAGGTTTCCCATCAAACATGGGTAATATTAACATTCCTAAAAATTACTTAGATATTAATAGTAATACTTGGAAAAAGGGCAGGTTTAAATGAAATTATTAAGATGAAATTTTTGAAATTTTTATAAAAATGATTAAATAAAAATTAAAAATTGAACATCCAAGTTGATAAATTGAAAAGTCTTGATCAAGCATACGAAATTTCAAAAATTTTAATAAATTTTGATATATTTTAGATAGTTATTTTTACTAAAAATTTTAATAAAATTTTATCCTTAAATAAATATTAATCAAATTTAAATTATAAATAATATTTTTATTATTTTTTATATATTATTAATCTTGTTATTGAATTCTATCAATTTATATTTTTTATTAAAATTTTTGTTAAATCATTTTTATTATATTATTAATCTTATTATTGAATTCTACCAATTTATCAATTAAAATTTTTTATTTAATCATTTTTAGTAAAAAATTTCACAAATTTCAACAGATAAATCTTGCCTAGAAAAAATTCCCGCAAATTCATTAGGCCATTTCCATTTTATAGGCAGAAGTCAATAATTCTAATCAAGCATAGATTCAGTTAATTTATTTCTTAATCAGATTTCTTTTTTCTTCCTTGATCAAGAATTTTCCGAACCTTGTGCTGTGCAGCCATGACTAGGACTCGATTTTCATGCACTTTCCCTAGTAAAAAACATATATTAGTCCTTGTCAAGGTATATATATACATTTCGACCAGATAATCCTGCAATTAATTGGAAAAAACTCCAATCTGTTTCTTTAATATTAAGCCATCATTCATAAAATAAAGGCACTAACAAAAGATAAAAACGCAAAGAAGAAGAAAATCGATAACTGAAAACACTTAATCAAGCATCCGTTCATCAAGAATCTCGAACAAAAACGAAGCTGGAAACAGTTGCACCGGGTATAAAAATAATAAATAATATATTTAATGTAACCTCAAACCTTTTATTATTTCTTTTTTATACACTCGCTGCTAGTTATTATGATCAGCAACTTCAATTGCATTGTCGCTTTGGCCCAGCAAACTGCTTATTGATCGAGCTTTAACCATCCCAAGCTTCACCCTCTTCTTTGCCATCATCAATGGTTTCTGATCTTCCCCTTCTTCATCCCCATTTTCACCAAGCATTTCACGCTTTGTTTGCTTTGCTTCTTGAGCTGGTGACGAGTAATAATTCGATAATGTCTGATGTTTATGATCATTGTTAGACTTCTCCTCCTTTGCTGCATTATTGCTACTAGCTAAAGATCGGCTTCGAACACTGGTCATGCTCCTCAGCCTACCTTTACCCAAGTGATGCTCGCAAAGAGAATAACCAACGAGGGTTTGTTGGCAACATCTCCATCCCCTTCCATTAACTCTACTGCATCTTGACCCTTCCATGAGTGTACCACCTCGACCTCTCTTTTTTGCACTACTAATATTATTATTATCAACAGTGGTGCTAGCACTGTCTTTGCCATCTTCTTCATGTTCATTCTCTTTTTGCTTCTTGTTCATCTTAGTCTTCATCTTGTTGGTGTTGATCATCACTTTCTTATTATCTTTTTCAGCCATTATCTCATCATCATCATCGTTCCTTCTTCTTTCGAAGCTCCCTCTTCTCTTCTTCAATGGAAATCTTTTCTCTCCCTCACCCCATCTCCCAACAGCTTCATTTAGTGCAATCAAAGAACAAGAAAAGCAGCAACACCTTCAATACGGAGTATATCAAACACTAGTGATTTTCATTCTTTTTTTTAATGCAAATAATTTCTTACCTTGTTGGGAAGAACTCGATTGTGGAAGAGACCCAATTCCTAGTTCTGCACCCAAAACAGTTTTCTTCCTAGAAAACCAACCAAACCCAGAAGATCCACAACCACAAACAAAATTTTTTACAGCCAGAAAAAAAAAATAAAAGAAAATAAATAAATCAAACAATAGCAAAATAGAGCAAGATGTAAACATTAATATTCGTTGAGACGGGGACCAGTATCCCATGCTAACGTGCACCGCATTGACATATATTCGAGACTTACGAGTTAGAATTAAGATTAGATTAGATGGGAAGGTATGGTGGCTAGCCAAAGCTGATATAAAAACATCTAAAACAGTATTTCCACTCACAGTATTATTTTTATTTTACTAGTATTTTTCTTTTCTTTTTGTGTTGGTTAAAAATGTAAGATCAGTATTTAGATCCTTTTTTCACCTTTTTACTACAAGATTTCATGAAAGATGAGAAGAACATTGGTTTTTATTTTTAACTTTTTCAACCCTTTTTTCGTACCTGGTATCATTACTTTTCTCCCCTTCTCCTCCTCTTTCCTCCCCTCCTCCTCCTCGTTGCTTCACAGCCTACAAAAAAGTAAAAAATACAAAGGATCCCACTTAGCAAATTTGTATTTTCTACCTAATGCAATTTCCATGGGTGCAAATTAATCAAAATAACAAAGATTTTCAAACAAGATGCTTCTTTTTATTGCAGTGAACACTAGTGCACTCTTCAAAACTATGATAAAAATGACCAAAAAAGTTTGATTCTTTTTATTGGGACTGAATCATTGAACTAACCAAGTAATTTTGTTTCTTCCTCAGCTCTTCTCCGTGTAGTAGTGTTGTTGTTCCAGGGAAAGCGGATGAATCGCCTTGGGTTAGTAGACGCTGTCCGATCGGGTGATTGGGATGATCGGAGGGGTACTGAGGATCAAAGCAAGGAGTGGGTAAAGGAAGGTGCTGCTGCAGGGGGAGTTGCACCACCGGAGACTGGTTAAAGTTGGGATCTGATGAAAGAGGCACTGGTGAAATAGAAGAGAAAGGCAGTGGAACCTGTCTTTTCCTGATCCTCATCGATGGAAGATAAGATTCTTTTTCCCTTTCACTTCCTCTCTCAAAAAGGAAAAGAAAATTTGAAGAAACCAAGCAAAAGACCAAAGCAAGAAATGATCTTTCAAAAGAAAAGGGGTCAGATTTTTCTGTGAGACAAATTATAAAAGAGAGAGGGAAAACAAAGAAAGTGCAAAACCCAAATACTACAACAAACAACAACAACACCAAGACCAAGAAAATTTTTTTTTCTTTAATAACAAAACAAATAATTATAATTATAATTATAATATAACATCAAGTTTTTTTCTCTCTCTAATTGTTATTTGTTGCACCACAGAAAGGAGGGTTGGGGGGTGGTGGGCGGGAATGCACGTGAGGGTCACGTGCATTAGGATGGTGACCGGTTGAGAAGGTAGGCGGTGGAGGAATCAGGAGAAGGTGAAGGGGACAGGGTACGAGGGTGTGACAGGGTGGAATTGGGGGAGAATACAAAATGATGGGAGTGGGTAGTTTTATCGTTTATACTTTTAAGATGAGATTGGTGGGTCCCCCCTTCCTTCTCCTCTCTAGCAGCAACGACTCTCTCATTTTCTTCTTTAAATTTTAAGTATACTTTTTTAGTCTATTTTTTCTTCTCAAGACAAAAATAAGTTTCTTCAAATTTTGATAATTGTTTTTTTAAATAAAATTTAACTCTCATTTTGTAATTTATTTTTCTTTATCTCACAAAATCTAAGATAGACGATTTTTAAAATTGTTACTTTTTTTTTTTTTAATTTTAACTCTCATTTTCTGTTTTATTTTGCACTAAACTGATTTTTCTTCACAACCTCTTTTCAATCCTTCTAAATTCTAATAATATAGTTAATTAAGCTAATGAGGTATTGACTTAGTTGTAAAAAATAATTTCTAAAACCCTAAAATTTTAATTTGATTATGATTTAAAAGTTGATTATATAAATATAATACTTAATTATGATCGAAACTTTTAAAAATAAATAATTTAGTTAATTAATGCTACATGAACATTTTATGTAAGGGTTATAATTTATTAAGCCATTAAATTTAAGGCTATTATCATCATATTAAAAAAATAGATAAAACTCCATTTTTAGCTAATAGCTTTAAAACCTTCACATTTTGAAATGAATTTTACCAATATTGAATGACATTGAAAATAATTTCGGAATTAAGAGTTTCGAGTTTGAACTTCAATGGTAATTCAAAAAAAAAAAAATTCTAATAAGGTCTAAGGATAAATTTGTACAAAGGTAAAGATAACATAAAAGTTAAGAGTTAAGATCTATTGGAAGCATATTCATGGTTTAGGGACTTATTTGACATCTAAATGAATATTTGGAAACTCCCTGTATCTCTAATTTACCCTTTCTTTTTTCATTTCAATTTTCTTCTTCCAAATTCTCTCACTGTACCAAACTTGCTGTAGTATTATACAATGTATCTAAATGTAATTCAACCCTAGAAAGTTCATGTATTTGAGTAAATATGACTTGTTGTTTTCGACTTTTCGTTGGATAGGTAAGTGTTTTTGGAAAATTCTGGTGAATGAAAACTATGTTCAAAGAACAAAAATGTCAATTACATAAAATAATAATCAGAAGAAATAATTAGGAGTAGTAGAGTATGATCAAAGGATAATTAAGAAATGGCTAGCCTGTGCCCTTTATTCTTCAGAGTTTGCATTTTGAACTATAGTCAGCAATTTAGTTTCAGATTTTTTGTGCAATAAACTTTATTTAGAAGTAGAAACATCATACTACCTTTACACTCCCACACTTTTTTTTTTTTTAAATGCTAAAGTGTGTAACATTAAAAGTATTGACGTTCTGTAAGAATTTTTTAAGGATAATTATGAGAAAATTATGAAAATGAAAGGAATGATCAATCATTGATTTAAAAATATTTATTTTAAATCAATTGTAAAATGATGTAATTTTTATTTTTATTTTTTCTGTTTTTCATATATTATATACACTACATATATAATAATTCATGTATTTTTATTACAATTGAAAATATTAACAATGTGTTTCGGATTTTTTGTTGTGGATGTTGGTTGCTAGTCAATAATTAAATCATATATTTCTTCTTTTAATATTATATCAGAGCAAGTTTAATCTTGATTCTTTTTAACTTTTCATTAATTCTTTATCATATTTTAGGCTTTTTTAATAAGCTTTTAATTCTAAATACATAACAAATTAGCTCCATAATTCATGGTTCGCAGGCATTACATACCTAGCTAATTCGCTTCAATTGCTAGCTAGCTAGAAAGTCTTAACATTCATGCAAGTCTTTCAAGAGTGTTGATTACCTTTTTTTTTTTTTTTTGAAAGAAAGAGTGTTGATCACTTAATTAACTAAATATTATACCAAGTCCAGCTGGATAATGTCAATTACAAAATTAAAACCCCCCAAAAGGAAAATAGACCTATATTAATTTATAAAGTTATTGCTAGAGTTGGTGAGTCTAATTTAATTTTAGTAACCAAAGCTTCCTAAATTTTCAATAATTTCTCTTCATTTTTTAAGTGAAAAGACTATCTCCTATATGTTTCTTTCTCTTTATTATGTAATGAATCATTCTTACTAGGTAAAAGTTTGTTATATAGAGAGAGTAATTTGATTTTTTTTTTTCAATTATTTAACCACATTTATCACATTTTTTTTTCAAAACATATTTTTAAATTTTATTTCAATATACTATTTTATAAAAATAATCAAATAAATACAAAAAAAAAAGAAGAGAAAGAGAGATTATATGGTTGAACTAACTATAAATAATCAATTATGTCCTTCAAGTCCCCAACAAGAATTGGTATAAGAAAATTTTGAATCCACATATAACCTCCAACAGATTGAACATTAAGATTAAATTTGTCATTATATTACAGGTAAGTGTTGAATTATGTTGATGGACTTAAATTTATTCAATTTTGTTGTTATATTGTTTATTTGTTTATTTTTGAATAAAAAAATAACGAAATTGACAAAATTTTCTTAATATATATATACCGCAAACGTTCTTTTTGTATTTCCTGCATCGGCCTAATTAAAGCCACATGGTCAGCTCAGTCCAAACTGTCTAATTCATTACCGCCAAGAAGTCAAACCTAGAATCTTACAGTCTAGACTTAACCATGAAACAACCCTTTTTCTTTTTTTTTTTTATGAAAGCTATGGGACAACTTTGTTGATCAAGAAATATGGTAAATAGTCCAAAATCTGAAAAGAAATTACATAAATAATTATAATATATGTAAATAATATATATTTAAGAACAAAATATTTATGTGTCTTATTGAAATATTCAGTGTTATATTTTTAAACTATTTATCATTATCTGTCATATAAAAACTACTCCATTAGAAAACAAAAATAAATTTCAATCAAGATTCATAATTTAAATATTAAAAAATGTACCGCTTAATTCTTAATCCATGCTTTAATTAAGCATTATTAAATTAAGATTCATAACATGTTTAAAATAATCAAAACATCTAATTTTATATAAATTTATTTTATATGTACACATCAAACAAAGTTAATCATAGAAAACAACAAACAAATATTATTTAATATCAAATCCAAAATTTATCTTAATGGATTTATATAATTATTTTTAAAAGATAAAATCTATTAAATTTGAAGTTCAAATTTTATTACTTACAATCTTTATAATTCATGTTCTTATCCTCAATCAGCCACTTTTGTTTTATAAAATTATTAATTAAAACCCTAATAGTATAAGTTTGTTGGCCTTGTCATTAAGGATGTAGGATGTGCCAGTCGTACTCAAGGACCCACATGAACTGGAAATTTTTAGATGAGATCAATCTTCTTCCTACTCGTATATCATATTGACAAGTTTAGACTGCCTAACTGGACTTGTTTATCTAATTACTACTTTACAGCCTTTTAAAAGTACAAAAAACTGAATTTTCTTACCTGGATTATTATATTGGACTAATGTCAAAGATAAATTTAACTTTTTTTTGCAAAAAAATTTAATTTAAGCCAATAGTAGTATAGCTAACAGGTCGGAGATGGAATGGGAAGTCTAATTCTTTAACGTCACCCCTTCTTTCATCAGCTAAGTTTGTTGACTGTATAGAATTCTAATTCATCTTTGCTGATGATGAGAGCTTAGGTTGCGCCAATATTGATGGAAGTATCGGTTTTCTGATCACAGTATTGAACTAGATTCCCCAACTAATATGAACATATAATCAGCAACATCAAAAGGAGTGGCGGTCCACCATCTTGTTTTTCAAGCAATGAACATGCATTTTGTTGCCAAATTCAACAAAATGTCAAGTCAGGCTACATCTCTGCTTTTCATTCTCATTGACTGTCGCCAGTTAAATTCCTATGATGAATAGCAGATAAACTGCAGCTGATTGATTAGATTGAAATTTTGATTCTCCTAACAAAGAATGAATGTCTTAATTGGTTTGCACTTGTTCACAGCTTGGTTCATTGCCAGAAAATTTTGCTCATGAGAACTGCAAACACAACCGTCTCAGTTAGTACATATGATGAGATTATAACCACTTTAGCTTACGATCTTGTGTAATTATTCTTCATTGTTTGTCTAAGATTAATTAATTATAAGATCATGTCTCTCCGAATTCTGGGCTAGACGTGATGGGATAAGTCTATATAATAATAATTTCTCTTAGGTAGGAAGGAAAAACCCGAAACTACCAGCTTGAGCTGGTTTAAAAGGAGTAGAAAATAGCTTCTCTTGCTCCATTAATTTATGTGATCATGAAACTAATTAATATGAAGCTGTTTTCTTGTAGTCTAGTCCTATTGCCTTATTCTGGTCCAACTTTCTCTAAGGAGCCTGTATATCTAGCTACATGCATATGTAAAAGTTCAATCCTTTCTTGCCCGTATTTACTGCAATCAGACATAATTCTATTAGTCAATCATTCAATGCAAAGCTCCAATTCATCTTCTCACCTAAATCTTCCCGCAGAGTTAATCACTCATGCCGGATATCTCTCGTCATGGTCTGCCTTGTATGAGCACCCATTTTCTCATCTTCTGTTACTCCCCTCCTATGTAGTTGCACTGGCTTTGATATCATGCACCAACTCAAAACTGCATACCCGAAGCAAAGCCAAGTACCATAGTCTTAACTGTTACAAAACTTGCCGCCAATTTTTGTTGCTGGAAAAGCTGCAGGTTTTGCTGATTCATATTAGTATCATTCATAATTATCATGCTTTACCCAGCATCATGAATTGATGCTCTTCTCTTCCTTTCCCTTCAAAACACTTTTCATTTTCATGAGTCTTGCTTTCCTTAAAAGCTGTTTCATGGCTATTGACTAGTATATATCAGATTACTTCTCTGTCTCCATTCGGATAATTTTTCAGTTAATTTTTCATTCATTTTCTTTTATATATGATGTACCCATTTCTCCATTTACTCTCTCAGTTTCAATTTAGTCTTGATCTGCTTCTCTTGTGCCTGTATTATCCTCTGTAGCAATGTATTCATCTTCCCTCAGCCAAGGTGTTTCCTTTGATAAGAAATAGATGGAGAAGGAACTAGCCAAGCGCACTAACTCATTTGTATTCACATCCAACAACTGGAACTGGACCAGGAAAAGAAAAGGATCGAGGACATAGTTGCACTAATGGCAAAGATGAATAATGGGTTGCACATTATGCAAAAAGAAAAATAAAAAGAAATTGGATGGGGACCATCTTCACGTGCTAAGTGCACCACCTGAGCATGGTGCCAAATTTCGAGTTAAATGAAAGAAAGGGAAACCCAAAGAATATATATACTAAATCTCTCCTTAAATTAAAACAGGTACAGATTACTTACAACTACTTCAGATTTTTTTAACCAGTTGCTTTAATTGATTAAGAATAGTCTTTCCCAACGAAAAAATTATAAATTCGGATTCTATTGATGACTATTTATTAAAATTATTTTGAATGTATTTTTATAATTATTTTTTTTAATTGTCTAATATAATATATCTTAATTGATCTAAATATTAAGTTATTTATCTACTTTCGAATTTTTTTATATAAAAAAAAAAAAACAATTCAGTTTTTTTTTTTTTTTAACTTTTCTTATCGACTCCAAGTCTTTGAGACAAAAACCAATCAAATGACTTGGTCTACTGAATTATTGCAATATGCTAACATGCGCCCTTTGCTCGCCATTGGAGAGTGCAGTTCTTAGCCTCATAACTCATAATTAAAGAAACATTTCTGTCGTTTTCTTTTCTTTTCTTTTCTTTTTTCTTCCCCGTTGTTTGGCTGAGCCAGCCCTAAAGACTTGAAGAGAAGACTGGGATCATAAAACCCCAAAGCAATATTCCCTAGCCATTAATAAAGATCAACTAGCTAGATGAAGAGTGATTTTAGACACAAATGGGTGAAAATACAGAATTTTACAGCCACTCGAAGGAGTTTTTCACCGTTCAGTTGGAAATCTATATTTATTATCTGATCCGTTTGTCATTTTGATTTATCTGTTGCACCATGCTTTGGTCATGAAGAAAGATGGGGTCAGGTTTGGAAAAGGTCCAGCACGTGTGGCTGAGCTTGCACTCATCCGAGGCCAAAGGGATTAACTGGCTACCGACGCTGCCAGTGAAGTTTAGGCCAAACGGGATTGGCTTGTTTTGTAGCGTGAGAGAAAATTCTATCTTTAGATCTTTGGCAGCTAAGCTACCATTGCGGTCTGATGGGCCCGCCACTGTCGGCCTGGCTTTGTGGGTCACCGTGATTATTGGTTAATTTAATCCAATGGAAACCCATTTAACTACTTTTCCATTATACTAGATTTTGTGGAAATTTTGGCAGAAAGATTAAAAAAAAAAAAGGAAAAATAAATATCTGCCAATACCTATATTTGTTATGATGAATTTCATTATGGAATTATTTCATTCCCATGAATTTCTATGATAAATTTTCATATTTAAAATACTGCAAAATATCTCAAATCTATTGCATATTTTTTAAAAAACAAATGATTCCAGAAATGAATTGAAGTAAATTTTGGATAGGGCTCAATGGTACTTTTCTGTGCCATAGAGGGCGGCCCTTACCTTTTGGACAGGAAGTTTGGAGGCCCATATATCTAGAACCCATTTCTTCTTCAAATAATGCTTAGAAAATTTGTTTCCTCAAAAATTTTTATTTCACTTAAATTGTGTTCAGGAAACTAAATCAATATTTTTTTTCTAGAAAAAATGAGAGTTTTTATGGATCCTAATGAAATAGCTTTAAAATAATGACATGAATTATCAGAAAAGAGAGGACCATCTATACCATACAGGAGGGAAGGAAGCTTCATTCAATTAAAAACATACCTTTCTGATTTATCAATTCATCCACTGCAATTTGCAATCTGTGGATTTGAACCATCCTCAAGTTTAGCAAATCCACCACACCACAGCAATTGCAGTTGTAAAACAAGATTAATTTACTAGTTGTAAACTTGTAATTTGCCTCAGTATATTCATTAATCAAGCTTTGGAGGTAAAGCCTGAACATTTATCATATTTTATCCCTGCCTTGCCCGCCATGAGATTCATTAATCTCATGTTCTTCAAAAATTAACATATTCCCACAACTTTGATGTGTATTAAACCAGCTGGTTGACCAATGATAGTCAAGCAAGCCCTTATATTCAAATTTTGTTGTGAAGTACCAACTGCTCTTACAAACCTACACTTGAGTCCTTTCCCAAGTGACTGCAATTTTTTGAGAGACATGGCATTAAACTCTTTTGGGAATTATTATTACAACAATCATATGACTTTTCCCCCTTTTTCTGCCACTTTCAATATGGTGACTCAAGGAAGAACAGAATCATATGCTCAAAATAAACTATTTGTGATTTCTACGAAAAGTTTCCCATAGAGGTTGTACACTGACTCACGGCGACTACCTTAATTATACTAATATGATAACAAGAAGCAGCTCTTTAATTAAATATTGAATTAATACAAAAATAAAGAAGAAAACTGCATGAAACTGGAATATGCAGAAGGACATTTTCAGGGAGAATGATGGTTTCTGGTGGTAATTTGAAGAAGTATTTCATCAATTCTCTCGTCATCATACCTGTTTATGGATTGATTGATAATGATATGGCTATTTCCAACTTTCAAAGAATCAAGTAGCTGAAATCACAAACATTTCGCACTATGTAATGACTTCTTGTTTTTGAGGTCGGAATCTCACATTGTTCTACCATGACTTCTTTCCAGCTGGCCCTTCAATGCGCATATGGGACGTAAGGTCTTTCAGGACGTAGGAATAAGACCATGGGATATTTTACATATACACAGGTAACACTTCCGTTCAGCTTTCATCAAATCTTGGTTTAAAATAAAATCCTACAGTCATTTTCATAATCCTATATTGTACGCTGTTCATTATTTTATTTCTATTTTCATAGCAGAATCATATGTCATATCAATTATTTGGTACAATGATTTTATTATTTTTGACAAATTATGCATTTATATTATATAAAATATTAATAATTCGTGTATATATATATTATATTTTATATAAAATTTATGTAATATAATTTATATTAATAAAAAAATATAAAATATATTTTTTGATTTTATTAAATTTATATATAATCGTAAAGCATCATTTTATAATCTTGACAATGCTGGCCAGAGAACATTTGTTTTAAGATCATGGAGGCAATAAACTTTTGGCAGAAAAGTAGAGGTGAAATCGAGTAATAATTAAAAGGGAGCCAAACAATGAATTGAATAGGAGAAAGTGAGAGTTATATTAATTTTGATAGACTCAATTATTAATTTAGAATGGTGTAAAAAAAGTTTTAGAGGGCAGAGGCCCCTGCTGCCCTCGGGCTCCGCCTCTGCAGAAAACTAAGATGTTTACGTTTTACCACGTTGTTGCATGTTGAAGTCAAGTTTCTGGGTTTCTTTAACCATATTCGAGGTGACAAAAAAGTTCAATTTGTGTGAAAATTTGCCAAATCCACGCCGTGATTAGTGGATTCAATCTCAAACTATCTCCTGCATACATATAGATTGAATAATTTTGAGACAGAGCCTTAAATTTTGATTATTTGTAGTACCAACTACACATTATTGAGTTTCAGAACTTTGTTTAACATTTATCAGACAATTTTTAACTTTTCTTGGGACTTAATCAATGAAAATTTAGTTAAACATAGGTAGGGATACATTTGTTCGCAGACTAAGAAGCCAGTTCCAAGGACAGGAAACCACAATATGTTCTCTTCAATTTCCTATTCCTCCTTTTTATTGTCAACCATTTTTATGACAATATTGCTTTATCAATCAAAAGCTCAATTGAGTGCTACATTTTATATACCCCAATGCGTTTACCATCGTTCCCGGTGTTATTCAGCAGGCATGTGATCTGATATTCGTATTGGTGTAAGCCTCATTCCTCTCCATTTCGATGATTGCCTTGTCAGTTGTGTAATCTGAAAGTTTATTGTTGTTTGATTCCTTTTCTGGGTTTATTTAATGTGATGCTGATTTTCCCACATGTATGTGATGCTTCAAACTTGTTAGACAACAGCTCCAACATGCAGAATAGGCAACAATGCCCAACACTCAAGTTATCATCCTGGACTACACTCCTACAAATCTGTCCCAATCAGAGAGCGGATTCAACGTCGCAAATCTTGATCCCACGACTCCTGATACTTTAGACAATAACTATATATTTTACCAACCTTCAAAACAATTATAAGGGTCTTCTACAACCAGACCAAGAGTTTTTTTTTTTTAAACAGGTGGGGCTCCAACAATCTCCATTGCCAACGCTGTCAGCGGTAACCAAACTGCCTTCCTCAAAACTTTGCTCAGTGATCAATGATAAAGATGGGGAATATATCCCTTTAACAGGAAGCACGGAGAGATCGATCAATTCAGAATTTCAGAAGCTAGGTTAATGGAACTTAATTAACCTCTGCAATCTATGTATATACAAGATTAATTAATAGAAGTTGCTAGCTAGTTAGAAATCAAGGTCAATGTTTTTCATCAAAGACTTGCCTAATTTTTCACCAAAATGCGGCCAAGACATCATCTGCTCCGCAGCCGCTAGTCCAAATGAGATCTATTTAGTAAGAAAAATGAAAAAGAAATTGAAAATAAGATGAAAACATGAACTAACTCAACATGAGAAAAATGAAACATGTAATAAAAACATTACTATATATAGAAAATATATCTTTGACAATTACCCAAGCCTATTTCAAGTTGATGTCGGATCAAGGTACGTTTGGTATCCGCAACGACGCTGTCGATGTCGAGCTGTCTTATTAAGGGCAAGAATCTAAATTGTAAGATGAGAGGTCAATTAATAATAAAAGTTTGGAGTTTTTTAAATGTTTGTATTCTGATACTTAAGTTAATAATAAAAAAAGTGAAGAGGGAAAACTTAAGAAATAAAAAAAAAAATAAAATTGAATGCATCCGTCTAGTGCAAGGGAAGCTATTTATATCTGTAAGAGTGTTGGGTCTAGATGATTCGAGTTTTAAATAGTTAGTTTTCAGTTGATGTTACAAACTCAATCTTATCTTATAGATCATAACTCAATTAGAGAGTGACAAATCAATATTTTTATGTGCTTTCAATTGATAAGTTGAAGTGATCGAGTTGACATAAGTCTCAAAGTTTAATGTTGACTCAACATGTTAGCTCGAGCCAAAATAATAAATTTACTTTTACTTTATTGATGAGTATTTTTTTTGAAGAAAAAGTCCATAATATCCTTATAACCATAAAAGGCCTCTAACAGAAGCTTTGTTTTTAATAACAAAGATGAGACTAATTTTTAAAAATTTTAAAATCTTATATTCAAGTCTTATTATATGTAAGTTTGATTCAATTAATTTATATTGGATTTATTTATTTATATATTGATTCATTAATTGATTTGTTTATTCTATTTGTTGAGTACTTTTTTATAATTTCATTAATTAAGGTTTAATTTCTAATCATCTCAAATATAAGAAAAACATAAAAAATTATGTTTAGTAATGGTATCAAATTAATGAAAGTGGAATTCATTTTAATTTGATAATGAATTCTACATTAAAATTTGTTTGCAAAGATGGAATAATCATGTGCAAATAAATAATTTTTAGATTCTAAATAAAGCTAAATTAGAGTCCCCCATAGAGAAATCATTTTCCTACCTTAGAAATATATATAACTAGAATTTGATACCTGCTAAGTGGGGTTAACCTTTCTTCATCATTTTTTTTAAACAATTTTATTTATTTTAATATAAAAATAAAAATTAATACAAATGAAATATTATGAAAATATTAGAAGTTAAAAAAAATTTAAATCTACTATTTAATATCTTATGACTATTATTTTTGTTTTTGACTTTTAATATTATATTAAGAGCATTATATTTTTTAAAATTATTTGATTAATTGCATCAACTTTCCAATTTATTATATATTATAATTTTTTGGTAAAAACAAAGAAAAATATGAATAGCATAAAAATTATAATTTTTAATGAAACAATTTATATTTTCATTTTTATGTATTTTATATTTTTAGTTATTATTAATATTATATTTTTTAAGATTTTAATCTTTTATATTTTTATAAATATTAAACAAAAAATTTTATGATTTGAACTTTTCTTTTCTTGACAATTAATTGGAAATTATCCCTATTTGATGGTAAATTTTATTATTATTATTATTATTTAATTATTGGTTATGATTAATTTATTGGTAATTATTAATTATTGATATTTTCATTTTTTAGTTTTATAGTTTTTTTTTCATGATTGGTACTTAAAGGAAAGATTATAAGAGAGAAATGGAAAAAATCTCAATTATTTTTTTTGTTCTATTTTCCTCTTTTCCTTCTTTTTTTGCAACTTTTTATTTTTTATGAAAAGTATTAGGGTGATACTATTTTATTTTAAAAAAATATAAACTTGAATATATGTATCTCTTTTATTCAAAGATTTGAATATTAGTATCCACAAAAAAAATCTTAATTTATATTCTTTTAGTCTTTTAAATTATTTGAAATCATAATATTTTTAAAAAATATCTATAAAAATTGGGTTGGAACTTTCAATTAAGAAAATCAATTTTAATAGAATTTGAAAATTGTTATGCCAAGTAGGCTTTGTTTCATTTTTTATTTTTTTAATATCTTTAATAAAAAGTAAAAACCAATTACAAAATTTTATAAAAATTTTCAATTTGATTTTTAAACATTTTTATTTTTGATTGTATTTTTACATTTCTTTTTTTATTATTAGTATATTTTCTTAAGGTTTTGATTTTTATTTAATAATTAAAAACTAAATAAAAACCTTAATACTTTAGAGTGGGTTGGGTTGGGTTTGAAATCCTTTGTTTATTTTTAACTTTGGGCCAAATTATTTTAATTACTAAAACAGCTTTTTTTTTCTTTTCTTTTATAAAATAAACTACATAGTTTAAAATCAATATCCTAGGTTTTTCTTATTCTCTTCTTTCCTTCATTCTTATCCAATAACACCCTTTTTTTTTTCTTCTTCAATTTTTCTTCATTATTCTCCAATCAAAAAAATGTTTTTGGTTGAAAAACTTGTCAGCAACCCCTTTTTCTCTAAACTTTTCGTTTCTAGTCATAGTTTTTGCTAAAACTCGTCCTAAAGCCGTAGATCTGAACCTAAAAGTTACAGTGTCCAACCCTTTAAATGCCCTTTTTTACCACGCCACTGGCCACCAATTCCAACTATTTTCTTTATCTGGTCCTGACCTTCCTCATTTCTAAAGATCAAGCCCTAAAACAACCTCAAGCTTTTTTTTCTTTTTTTTTTGTATTTTTTCATCATTGCTACTCCTCTTCCTATGGGATGTGATTTTTTCTTTCTTTTTTTTTGTATGATTTTATAGTTTGTATGTGTCTGGGTGGGATGTTACGAAGGATTTGGCTCTTGGTAGGTGAATGGGTTATTTTTAAAAAAAATTTTGGCTTATTTTTCTATTACATTTAAGTTTGATATATGTTTTTTTTTTTGGTTAGTTGATGTTGAGTTTTAGAATTTTTAAATTTTTGGTTTATTTTCTATTATATTTAAGTTTGATTTATGTTTTTTTATTTTAGGTTATTTAATATTGAGTTTGAGAATGTTAAAGAATTTTTATTGAAATTTAAAAATTTTTAATTTTTTTATTTTAGTTTCTGCTTCATCACTGACATTTTCATAAATGGTGGAGCTCGACTTTGACACCATCACTTGTGGTCATGGTTCTTTTCATCTTTAATTTTTTTTCTCTTGTCCAATATTTTGTTGCAAAATACCCTTAATAATTACAATAATATCAAAATTACCTTAAATGAATAGTAAAATTACTGATGCAGTAGAGAAATTGAGAATTGATTTGTAAGGGGCTACCTTTATATATATTTATAGATTTTAGATTCATTCATTTTAATAAGAAAGTGATTTGTATGTGGAAATATGTCTCAAACCAACCTTGGGCCATTTAACACCAAAGAAATTGTTAGATTCATGTTAAGATATAATATTACAAGTACTTCAAAGGTGTTTTTTTTTATTATTATTTTTCATCATTCATAATATGCAACTACATGTAATTTTGCAAATAATGCAATTTGGTAATCATAAGTTAAGAGACCTAAAATAATTTTTTTTTTATATATACCTGACTTATCCATGGGCCATCTACCCTTTTCAGCCTATAAGCTTGGCTCAATTTAAGTTGGGTTTTGAACAAAGATTTTTTAGCTTAAACTTGGTCTGAATCAGGACATTAAATTATTAAAAAATTTAATTCAATTTTAATTTAAAAGAATATTTAAAAATATTAAAATAATAATATTTTAATAATTTTAATTTTTAATATGTATGGTTATAAATTTTGAATCTTTTGAGCTCGTTAAATTGGGCAAAACCTTTAACAAAGCCTTTACAATACGACAAAGGCTGATCCAATCCACAGACATGTTAAATATATATTTATATGTTGGTTAAATATATTTATTTATTTGTTTCTTTAAAGAAGTGTAAAATTTTAGCCCTGAATCTTTTTTTTTTTTAAGAAGTAACCATCTTTAAATCAAATTTGAGATATCTAAAACACTACATTATTGCTTTATGTTGAAATCTTTTCCCTGCTTATATTATTTTTTTTAAGTTCATAATTTACCCTTAAACTCTCTATCCTACTACTTACCTGGTTGAAAAGACATTATGTGTATAAACTCTCTTAAACTCATAATCTTTAAATGTCAACTCCAATTACATGCCAACTAATCTAAGAATAAGTTGGCTATTTATGTTGTTGTTTATATAAAGAATATATATACAAACAAACATTTCAACTACAATTAATAGAATAGTTAGTTCTTGTAAACATAGTCAACCAGCCAATTAAGAAACAACAAATTTTTTATATCAATACAACCCTCTATTAAAAGGATCCTAAATGGATCTTAGGAGTGACACATGTATTAGGTTTTAGATTTTGTTGGATTTTTCAATTGAATTGTAAGTTTGTGTCGATTTTTTAAGTGCATTATGGGTGTTTGAGACTATGGATCTTACTGATCCAACAAGTTATGAATATTACGCAATTGTATTGATTTTTAATTAACCAATAATGTTATTTTTTCTAAAAATAGAATATTTGGCGCAAAGCACAAGGACTATGATGTGAAATTTTCGCATGTTTATATGCCTGATACAGGTAATTATTAACTATAAGAATTGTGGGCTTTCGAGTAATGTTGTGAATATTTTTTATTTTTTTGAAAAGAAAATGTTTGGCATGAAAGATAAAGATTATGAAGTGAAATTTTAGCACATCTTTATGCTTGGTATAGGTAATGATGATTGAACTTTTTTTTCTTTTATAATCTCTTTAGAATTAGCAAACTCCATGTATATTTTTTAATTAAAATTTTGATTTAATTTTGTTTAGATGAATAACATAAAAAAACATAAAGGTTCAAGAGAATTCTCATGAAAAAGGCAAATAGCAGAGTTTGAAAGTAGAGGTAGAGATGAGGTGGGTAAAAGACATCAAAACATGGCCTTAGATCAAATTCCATTAACCAAGCTAGCCCTCAAAGGTTAGGTAACTCATAGCTAATAATTGTTAAAATGAACGAAAAGGAAAAAACATTAAAGAGAATAAGAAAAACAAAAAGTAAGGAAAATAATTTTTTTCTTAAGTCCTACAATAAAACTATATTTAAGAATAAAAAAGCATGTCAATTCAATGTTTTCCTCTTTTTTTTAGCTCTTATTTAGTGTTTTTCTCTAGGTTAATGTAATAGGTTATGAAAGCATATGATGTTCTAAAATGTTTTAGATAAGTATCTATGCCATACAAGAAGAAATCTCAAAGAAAGTCAATACATATATTAATATGCTCTAGCAAAGTGTTGAAGATTGTGAAGATGAATGGGTATTAGTTCTTCTTATATTATTTTGCATATATTTAATTTTTTTTATTTTTTTGCTTTACCTAATTAATTTGAAAACAAATGACTAATTGACTACAAAGCATATCTCCTATTAAACATAGATTCTCATTGGCACTTTCTCTTTGTTATGTATATTAACTTAATTAGTCACAATTTGGTCTAACCTTGTTCATTAAAATTAGGATTGGATGCCATAGTATTTACATCTATTTTTAATTTTGGTCTCGCAACTTTACCTTTTTGAGTCCAGTGCATGTTGTTTAATTTGGATTTGAAATTGATTACTATTTTTTTTTATATCTTGTTTGTTGAACTGTTTTTATACTTTAGTTGGTTGTTGAAGTGTTTTAAATGTTTGATTGTTGTTTTTTTGTATTTATTTCAAGGATTGTTAAAACTATTTGAACAATTAAGTTAAGGTCAGTTTGATTTTAAAATTTGATATGAGTTTTATGTTCTTTGGTGCATCAGTTTTGTTTTGATTATTTTTCTTTATTAATCACAGTTTTGTTTATTATATTTTTTGTCAATGATTTAAATTATGATCACAATCACGCATTTGCAGATATAACAGAAACTATCATAATCATTATAGTCATCGCAGTCGTGAATTTTTTTAAATTTTATAAATTTTATTATAAAATATAGTAATTACAATTATAATTATAAAAACTTTTATTTTGTGATTTTTAAAGTAATTTATGACACCTTCATGTTTTTTATTTTCTTGAAAAAAGTTATTCACAAATTTTTTTAGATTAGAAAAAGCATTCATGTTTAATTTAGCAGCAAATCTTTACTTAATCAAATTCATATTTAATATTAACTCCAAATAAATTAAATATTAACCAAACATAATATGTTAGATGTCTAGCATCCATATTTAATAATATTACAAATTTAAAAATATAATAATTTTAAATTTCATCAACTATAATTATTGATATATACTTTAAATTTTACCATATGATAAAAGGATAAAAGGACAAATTACTTTTTTGTCATATTAATTGATTAACATTTTAATGATAAATTACGTTCAATTTATTATATACTTCTAATTTTTTTCATCTAAAATCTCTATATATATCTTATTATTTCTTTATTTTTTTTAATTATAAACTTCCTTAAGATTTCCTTAAAATAAAAAATCTCAATAACTAAAATTTATCAAAAGATTTTTAATAAAATTATACATTAAATTAAAAAAAAAAAACAATCTGAGTGCTATATAATCACCCACTCATTTGCCCCTAAGCACAAAACCTCAAGTTTTGAAAAAGAGACAAAAAAAGCCATGCCCACAACATCCCTCTAGCCTCTGCCCACCCATGTATACATCATCCAACTTTCAGTCATCCCACATGTTTTCTTCTTCTTCAATCTTCACTAATTTTTTCTTTTTTCTTAGTCACTTTCTCACTATAATCTCACTCTTTGTCTATTTCTTTCTCTCTCTCTCTCTCTCTCTCTCTCTCTCTCTCTCTCTCTCTTTCTTAAAGAAAGATCCAAACCCATATAACTCAAAATCAGTAAATTAGTAAATCCCTTTTCCTAATCGATACACTCACAAAAATCTCTGCCTTTCTAGCTCTTTGTTCCTTCATCTCTTACCAATTTCAACATGCATTTAAGTAGGCCACAGCCATTCCCAATCACAAATTCAAAGATTTTTTTCCAACCCTTTTCAAGTTTAATCAATTCAAGATCTAAGGTTACAGATTTATCTTATGGTTCTTTTTTTTTTCTCACTTTCATGGGTTCTACTAAGAATTGAATTATTAGTTTTTATTTTTGATATGATTTTAGTAGGCATATGATTCTTATTTCTCTTTATTTCTTTTTCTTTATACAATTCAAAACTGTAGATAAAAAAAGAGATACTAATAATAACAGACCATTATTCCCTGTTAAGCCATTATTGTTCGACCGTAACTTGCTGTTTTGATTGTGATTCAAATTCATAGTCATTTTTTTCTCATATAACAGTGGCCGATGGCAACGCTATTGTGAAATAGTTGCCGCTATTTCTTTATTGCACCTCTATTTGATTCTTTGGTTTTTGTTATTTATTTCTGATTTCTTTTCATACTGTTTAAATTGGTTTAGAAATTGATAATTGACTTTGATTTTAGCTTCTAAAATTATTTCTAATTTAGATGTTTGCATATTTTTCTTTTCTGGTATAAGTATTTTTAAAGGTATTTGCAGCAATTAAGTATAATATTAGATTTACTTTGTATTGTTCATTGGTTTTTTGTCAATAGAATATATTGTGGTGCCCTTTATTTCTAACAAACTCAATAACGAATGTACACTACTAGAAAAATAGCTTTTATCGATAAAATTTTCTATCGATAATAACATGTTTTTCGTCGATAATAGTATTCCGATAGAATTTACCAACGAAAATTTTTGTCAGTGATAAATAAGTTGATAATACTATTCAATCAGTAATAGGTAAAATTCGTTAGTAATTACCAATGAAATTCTCTATCGATAAATTTTGTTTGTAATAATTTCGTCAATAATTCAATCGATGATAACACTTCAATATATAGATTTACAAGTTCAAATTAGTTGAAATTTTTTAAATTTTGGTTAAATTTGGCGCTTTTAATATTTGTTTTCTTGACCTATAAGATTTTCTACTTAGAGTAGATTTTTATTCATTTTCAAGCAAGAGACCTTACAAGATTAAAACAAGTTTCATTCTTATAATACTCACCTAAACATGTAAGAATGTAACAGAATTTTACTTGAAGTAGGATTTCCAATTTTGACTTGAAGTAGGAATCTTAATGGCACTTAGACTCTCACATAAATTCAATTTTCCCTTATTCAATAAGACTTCTCCATGCATATGTGTTATTTAAAGAGTTTTAATCAAAGAAAGATTCTATAGCATTTAGCCAAAAGGAGATCTAATTTGACCATGCCTCTTTTGATTAACCATTTAAAGAGTTATATTTAAAAAATGATTGGTGCAAGATAAATTTCAAAAGTTTGGATGAAAAATAATAACATGGTCTTAAAATTCAAGAATGGTTGAAACTTATTAAGATTACAGGATCAAGATATGTGCCATGCAAGATCAACATCCAACATTGCAATCCAAAAAGCATGATCAGCTAAGGCTCTTCCAAATCTAAGAAACCCATGTTCGACCAACACTAAGAGAATAACATAAATCTCATTCTTTGATATTTTGATAGAATTAAACTTATGAGCCTTATCTCTACCCCTTAACTAAACCTACTAATATAAATCGAAATTTTCATTCTTCTTTCCAACACATCCCACATTTCATTCTTCTCTTCTCTTTTTGATTTTTTTTAGTTTTTTTATATTTTTAGTTTTTTTTTTACGTTTTCTTTGTATTAGGCTAAGGTGACAGATTAGCCATTACAAAAAGTCTTTGTTTTCTTAAATCTTGATTTTTAATACAAGCATTTTTAATTTCAAGATCTATTTTCTTTAAAAGCTTTCTTTGTTACAATTAAATTTCAACTTTCTTTTATTGTTTATAGTGTTCAGCCAATCTCTTTTCTTTAATGCAAGTTTTGGTTCTTGATGCATTTTTGTTTATTTTCTTTCTTACATGCTTTTACAAGTTCGACATTATTGATTTAGTCTATACAAGCTTTCGATTTATGCAATCTTTGTCTCAAAGCTTTCTTTTCGCCAACCTTAAAATCTTTCCAAAAGTTTTCTTTCACTTTAGATCTAGTTCTATTCAACCATATCATATTACTTGCCAAGTGGCAATTGGTTAAATAGATCTAGGCCTATATAATATTTTTTTACTTTTATTTGCAAATCAAATCAAAGTTTCATTAATTTAGATATAAGAGTTTAATTTATCACCTTTCATAATTAAAAGCCACCCAACAATTTAATTCTATAATCTTTATAGGAACGATCTCTCTTTCATCACTATTATTACTTGATTATGATCTGTGCACCTATAGACATTAAGAAAAATAGTAATCAGTTGGTAATCCATTAGTAAAATTTTGTTGGAAAAATCCATTGATAATACGTAGATAATGGTTGATAATCGATCACTAAAAGGTGCTTTTCGTTGATAAATTTGTAGGTATTCTATCAATAATCTGTCAGTACTCCATTAGTAATTTATAGGTAATCTATCAGTAATGGCATTAATTCCATCGATAATATTGAAATTTCATCATTAAAATTATAATTTCATCAATAATTTGATTACTTCCATATATAATTATTCAAGAAACTTATAAATTACAATTAAAACATGTGTAACTATTTAAAAATTCTATTATTATTAATTAAAATATCAAATCCACATTATAAATTTAAAAACAAACCAAACTATCCATAACATCCCTAACATCCATAAAATACATCATACAAATCCTACAAAAATGTCACAAAGCTGCTGTATCTTTTGATCTAGAATCTTCATTGCTGTCATCAAGTTTGGAAAATTATGTTAGTGAAAATTGTTTAGACCCCATCAACTGTATCATTTGATCCAAGAAAGATCTCATCTCAATTCCCAGCTCAGTCATCAACTTATTAATTTGTTCTTATATTTGAAGTTGAGGAAGATAAGGAGGCACAGATGATAGACCACAAACGGAATGTGACGTTCCTGCTATTGCAATGGATTGACATGAATAAAGGAAATCCTTAGATCTATTTACAAATCCAAAGCCATAAACATGAGTGCGCTAGCTTCAACCACTCTAATAGCTTCAATCCATGCCTATAGTTCAAAATCTGGATGATTAAAAGAGTTTTCACCATATTTCTGAAATAATGCAGTAGCATAGTTTTCTTATAAAAAATTTAAAATAATTATCATTATATTTTACCTATATAGTTCACTAAAATAAGACAACTTCAAATAATTCACAATGTCAAGATTTGATTATTACATATGCAATAGTTTTCATTTTTCACAAATGTGATCTTATCTCCATATGCATAAAACACTATATAGTTTAATATTGAATTTTGTACATGTTTAAGCTTTCAATTACTAAACTATTTACTTCATCAACAATCATAATGTACAACCAAAATCACAAAGCAAAATACACAATAGTTTTTCACCATTTATGAATGTGAATTTATCTCAATATTCATAAAAAATTATCTAGTTCAATACTAAATTTTCTACAATAACTAGGTGTTCAATTACTACATTATCTACTTTATCAACAATCATAATACACAACTAGAATCACAATGCAAAATATGTAATAGTTTTCATATTTCATAAATGTGATCTTATCGTAATATACTATTAATATAGTTCATCAACAATCATAATACACAACCAGAATTACAATGCAAAATAAGCAGTGTTTTCACATTTCACAAATGTGATCTTATCGCAATATACTATACAAATAATTTAACAATAATCACAATACACAACTAAAATCACAAAGCAAGTTACACAACAATTACGTCATCTTTTCTTCATTTTGTAGAAGTTTTCTGATAATTTATCATCCATTAGCAACATATCTTTCGTTATGCTTATCAGTTGATCAAAGTATGACTCACTAATGTTAAACTCTAATTCACAATTTATAAGTTGCGACATAGCAAAAGGAATTGTATGCTTATTATTGTTGTTAAACACGTATCAATCGTAACTTATTTATGCTTATTAAGTGTGACAATAATGAAATTCAAACATTCTACAATTTTAACACCATGTATTAGAGTTATCTAAATTATCAAAATAGAACAATAACTGTAAATTTACATGTCTACTTTTTAACAGTATAAAAAGTCCTAAACATATATAAATCACTACTTATTTACATATCAAATAATGAAAGCCAAGTTCATTCGAATAAGTTTAATATCATATATTTAAGCTATCTAAAATGTTAAAACATAAATATAACTGCAAAATTTCATTTTGATCCTTTAACGTCACAAAAAGTGCTAAACATACATAAATGGTAACTTGTTCACACATATTAACCGTGAAAAAGAATATCAATCATTCGACCAAGTTTAATATCATATATTTAAGCTATCTAACTTGTTAAAACAGAACAATAATTGTAAATTTGTATTTTTTACCTTTTAATGGCACAAAAAGCCTTAAATAGATATAAATATTAACTTTTTCACACATATCAACCATAGAAATCAAGTTCAATTATTTAGACAAGTTTAATATTTTGTATCGAAGCTATCCAAACTGTTAAAATAGAACAATAATTGTAAATTTGTATTTTACCTTTTAATGGCATAAAAATTCATAGATAGATATAAATAATAACTTTTTCACACACATCAACTGTGAAAACTAAGTTCAATCATTTGAACAAGTTTAATATCATGTATTGAAGCTATTCAAACTGTTAAAAAAGAATAATAATTGTAAATTTACAATTTTACCTTTTAACTTAAAAAGTCTTAAATAGATATAAACGTAACTTTTTTACACATGTTAATCGTGGAAAACAAGTTTAATCATTCAAACAAGTTTAATATCATGTATTTAAGCTATGTAAACTGTTAAAATAGAAATATAATTACAAAATAATTTTTTGCCCTTTAACGACATAAAAAGTCATAAACAAACATAAACGGTAAGTTTTTCACACATATCAATTGTGAAAACAAAGTTCAATCATTCGAACAAGTTTAGTATTATGTATTGAACTATATAAACTATTAAAATAGAACAATAACTGTAAATTTGCATTTGTTGCTCTTTAACAATACAAAAAGTCTTAAACAAATATAAACCATAACTTTTTCACACATATCATCGAAAACCAAGTTCAATTATTTAGATAAGTTTAATATCATGTATTAAAGCTATTTAAACTACTAAAATAGTACAATAATTGTAAATTTATATTTTTACCTTTTAACGGTACAAAAAGTCCTTAACATATATAAACCATAATTTTTTCACACATATCTATCAACTATAGAAACAAAGATCAATCATTCGAATAAGTTTAATATCATATATTAAAGCTATCTAAACTGTTGAAATAGAACAATAACTGCAAACTTGTATTTTTGCTTTTTAACGACATAAAAAGTTTTAAATAGATATAAACTGTAACTTTTTCACATATATCAATAATGAAAGTCAAGTTTAATCATCAGACAAGTTTAATATTATATATTTAAGCTATCTAAATTGTTAAAATAAAACAATAACTGCAAACTTGCATTTTTGCTTTTTAACGACATAAAAAGTCCTAAATAAATATAAACCGTAAACTTTTTCATACATATCAACCGTGAAAACTAAGTTCAATTATTTGAACAAGTTTAATATTATGTATTGAAACTATTTAAACTATTAAAACAAAATAATAACTGTAAATTTACATTTTTATCTTTTAGTGGCACAAAAAATCCTAAACAAAATAAACCATAGCTTTTCACACATATCAATTGTGGAAACCAAGTTCAATCATTAAAATAAATTTAATATCATAAATTGAAGTTATATAAACTGCTGAAACAAAATAATAACTACAATTTTCTATTTTTGTCTTTTAAAGGCAAAAAAAAGTTCTAAACAGACACAAAGCACAAGTTTCTCATTTAATGCTTAACTTACTTTTTCTTTTTGCTTTCTTACAAAGCTTTTTGATATACTCGTGTGGCTATATTTTTGTTACTTTCTACTAGCAATCTCAATTTTTTTCTTTTTCCTATCATAACAAATAAGCATATAAGTAAAAATACAAATCAAACCAACTAAAAATAGAAAACATCTTTTTTATTAAAAATAATACTAAAGGTTATAAATTAGTATCTCTCATTTCCTTGAAAACCAAAATCTAACTAACTTTTCATATTGTCACCTAATCACATCATGTGGTAGCTTTTTGATTATGGCCTTTACAGTACTATTTTGATCGAAATACTTTTTTTTCAAATTATGCTTATAGTCTTTCTATTTTTTTTCAATGACTTAAACACAAATGAAGTAGGCATTTCAAGTAAAAATATAAACTATAACAATACAAAAAGAAAGAGTTACAATCGATAAACCAATTTTAAAATAATTAATATTGCTTATATGTAATTAACATTTTATCAAAACAATAATCTTTTTATTTCAATAACAATTATTAAATTTTTAAAAAAATCAAATATAAAATTTTTTTCAAAACAAATATAAATCTTAATACACATCAAACCCAAATTTACCATAAAATCTTAATACACATCTTACACATCTAAAAGTTAATAAATCTATAACAAAAAAAATAACAAATCTCAATAATACTCAACAAAAAAAACCCCAAAAATTAATAATACTCAACAAAAAACCTAACAAAAATTAACAAAAAGTTTAACCTAACAAAAATTAAACAAATCTATACCAAAATACCCAACAAATCTCAACAAATCTCTAACAAAAATTTGAACAATAAACTCAACAAATAAATAAATAAAACTTGAAAAATCAAGAAGCTTATTACTGATAGTGGAAAAGGGGATGACCGCCAACTAATAATGAGAGAAGGGGATTCACGCTAGAGAGGGGGAGAGAGGGAAAAAGTGAGAGAAATGGAATTTGGGATTTCTCGAATCTAGAAATGTAGGGTTTAAATTTTTTTGACATTTTTCAACGGATTATCGATGAAAATTTTCATTAATAACCGACAACCATAAAAAAATATTTTTCAAAAATTTTTTTACTAATTGAATTTTTTATTGGTAATCTATCGGTAAAATCACCAAAGGAAAATTTAGTCAGTAATTTTCATGATAATTTGTCATATTTTTATCTACAGATTACTGACATAATTAAATCATAAGTAAATTTCATCCGTATTTCGTTAATGATACCCAAATTTTTTTACAATTATATTTTATTAGTATTCTATCAGTAATTCATCGATAATTACTGATAAAAACATTTCATTGGTAATAATGATATTTCTGGTAGTGCTAAATCTCTAATAGATAGAATTATGAAAAAAATAGAAAGTTAGACAATCAAACATTTATCTTTTGTTGGTTGATTACAACTTATAAATTTAGTCCATTTTATCATGCAAAACTATTGATGTAATGTCTCTATGCTAACCAAGAAAGTCACTAGACTTCTAAAGCATAAAATCCATTTTAATTTTTTTTTTTTTGTTTCAGTTGTTAAATTGATATTAAGATTGTTTTTATTTTTATTTTTTTTAGGGATTGTTAAAGATATTTTGTCAATTAACATCGAGGCTAGCTTTTTATTGTTCTTTTATTATAGTATTGTTACTTTTTTAAATAACATGTTTATTGGATTATGATATTGCTACGATGTATGTAAGTGGTTTTGCTTTTGATTGTACTTCTATATTGTTATTGGTTTTTCAATTGAAGGATTGAGTTTAACTTCTTATAATGTCAAGTGGTGGGTAAAAAGTTTACTGTCAAACTTAAACAAACATAAAATTTACTCCTTTTCAGATTAAACATCTCCTTCAATAATTAAGATTGGTTGCAGTAAAGATTGTTGATATCAATTAATTAGAGACTGTCAGAGATCCCATTTGGCAGTTTATTTTTTTTTAATTTTCTAATGTCTTATGTGAATGTGAATACAACTAATGCTCTCTATTTTATTATTTTTCATGTTAACACACTATTTTTATGCATGTTTCTCTATAGTTATTTTTCCTAATGCTTACTTCAAGGTTACTTTCAATATAATTATGGTATTACATATTTGGTTCTTGGGCATAATATATGAATTTGATTTTCAGGGCACATTTTGATAATATTAATTACGATTCACCACTTTAGTAGAAATGTCCTTAAACCTTTTAGTTTCACCCATCAACTTTAGCTTGGTAGAAACTTTTATATAAATAATTAGTCATTCAATTTCATTTAGATTTTAGTCATTTAGATTTTTTTTTAACTTGCGGCTTTGAATTCCTTAAAATAAGTTATCATAAAAAATATTAATTAATAGCAAGTTTTCATAAAGAATTTTTCTTATGACTTTGATTGAAGTTAAGGCATAAAAGATGCCATGTCTTTTATTATTTGAATTGATACATTATGTCATCGACTTCATATTGTGATCATATGCAAATTGTTTATTCACTGCATAAAATGAGTTTGTTATACTCTAAATATATGCAAATAAAATGAGTTTATTATAGTCAAATGCAAGTTTACATTGTTTTTTATCCCATTAAAATGAAAATAGAATGATACTTTCTCTTACTCTCTCAAAAATATGTCAAATTGAAATAAACTACTCAACGCGAAGCGCGGGTGAATACTAATGTACCAATAATATATCTCCCTTACCCAATTTAGAGCCATAAATAAAGGATTCATTATAAATAATTATAACAACAGCTAGGCTAACATGGGAAGAAACCATCACTATAGACTTTCATCATGAAATCAATTTGCAAACTAACTAGTAGTCCCCTTATTACATTTTCTTTGTACATTTTTTTATATGTTTGAAAAAAAATGAAGTTTTATTTTCATTATTAACATTAATACCTTTCATTTTTCATTATTTTTTCTTTATAATATTAAAAAACATTAAATATATTTTTAATATAAAATACAATAAAATTATAGTTTTATTTCATTTTAATTATGTAAAAATAAAACTCGAACAAATACTACTTTGGAACACAAAAAGTTTACGATTACAATGTAATCATTTTTCACTAAATTATATTTTTAACATTTTTTTTTTGTTTTTCTAAAGTGATTATAATTATAAATGCAATTTTTTATCATTAAAATCCAACAAAAGACAAAATGTTAGTAAAAGTTTTTGAAAAGCATAAATGGGATAAAATCATATTCCAAGTGTTAGTTAAGAAGAAAAAAAATTTAATTCTTGGCAACTTGGTAAGAGCGATTTTCATCCTATTATAATACATTTTATGATCTAAATCTTTAAAGATCAAGTTATAAAATGATTAAAACGATGTAATAAAAGTTTCAATTTCTTCCACCACAACGTAAAAAGAACCATGCGATAAAAATTTCTTTATTACATTCTCATGCAATAAGAATTTAATTAAATAAAAATAGGTATTTAAAAATTTAACTAATTAAAAATAAAATACATAAAATTTAATAATTATAATAAAATATAAAAAATTTAATTGATTATTAAATTTTTATTTGAAAATATTTTTAATCTTGATACCTTTTAAATAATAAACATGATTTAAGATGTTTATTGAGAAAAATATATTAAATAATCATCGTTTATGGTATTTCATCAATCGAAATGCCTTAAATAATTGATTATTTAAAACATTTTTTTATAAAAACTTTATTAATTGTAATATATAAAAAATTTAATTTTTAAAAAATTTATAATTGAATTGTAATCATTTTCAGATGAATTTTTTAAAAAGATAACAATTATTTTATAATTTTTTATGTAAATCAAATTTAAAAATAACATATATTTTTTAAAATTTTAAAATATCACAAGAATGTGAATTTTTTAATATAAAATTTTGAGTATTATTAAAAATTAGTGATTTTTTCTCATAATTAAATTATTTTAAACGATCAAATATTCATCAATAAAACTTCTGAAAAAAATTTGTGACTTCCCCGAACCAAACGTCTCTTTGTCAATGCACTGCTGTAATGTGAGTTGAAATTCAAAGAATACACTATTTAACAACTTATAATCTCCTGTGATCCCCCCTAGATTACAAAAGGTACACAAATACAGTTCTCTCTCTCCTTCATTGGGGGCTTGAGTTCTCTCCCTACTTTTTTATCTCTCTTTTTTTCCCCCTATCTTCTCTCTGAACGAGATGAAAAGATCAATGACCCAAAAAGATAGCAATCCATGGCGAGTCAAGCCGAACCCAACTTAACTCAGAAACAGCTCCCACCATCCAACTCAGTGACTCCGGGCACGTAAAAAGCTCGGATTGCTGCTCAAGGTCGTCAGCTGTTAAGACAAGGTCTTTCTTTTTTCTTCTAGAAGTTTGCTTTTACTATAAAATTTCCATATTTATTTGTTGTTGTATTTAAAGTCACCACCTTGATGACTTAAAGGTAGTTTAATTTGGGAGGTTGTGAATTTGCGTTTTAGATCTGGGTTTCTTGATATTTGCGATGAAATTAGGGTTTTACTTTTTTTTTATTGGTTTGATGAATTTGTGATCAAGGAATGGTTTTTGGATTTGGGTTTTATTGGTTTTTAGGGTAAAATTTACGATTTTGATGATTTGGGTTTGTTAAGTTTTATGATTCTGTGATATGGGTTTCTTTAATTTTAGGGTAAATTTAAGGTTTTTATATCTGGGTATCTTAAACCTGCGAAGATTATAAGTTGGTTTTATCTGGGGTCAAAAAGGGGGGTTTTTTTGAAGCATTTGCCATGGGTGAGGAAACATCTGATACAATGAATCTTGATTTGAATCTGGGTCCTGCTCATGAGACAGGGTCAGGATCACTGTCGAATGAAGGTGTGAATTGGGATGATTTGGTTGATAACCGGTTTGATAGGATTAGAGAAGCAGTTAGGCTTAGGCGATGGAGATGCCAGCGGGTTCGAAGTCCTGCTGCAACTCAGAACCTCTCTGTGGAATTGGATCAATTTATGGGGAATTCAGGCAATGTGAGTACGTTACAGTCAGGTGAGGGCAGTGTTGCTGCCGAGGAAAGAACGACTGATGTACCCAAATCATTTGAAACTACCAATGGGTTTTTGGAGGATGAGGTTTCAGAAAAACGGGATGATATTGAGAAGGGTCTCAGCAATGATGGGAGTTTTTTTTATTGTAATATATGCCTGGATTTGGCTCGCGAACCTGTTGTAACTTGTTGTGGTCACTTGTTTTGTTGGTCTTGCCTCTACCGGCTACATGTGAATTCAGATGCGAAGGAATGTCCTGTCTGCAAGGGAGAGGTGACAGTTAAAACTCTGACCCCAATATATGGTCGGGGGAACATTTCCCATAAGCCAGAAGAGGACGCAGGTCTTAAAATCCCTCCTCGGCCCGCTGGACAACGGGTGGACAGTTGGAGGCAAACTATTCAAAGGACTTCTTTAAATCTTTCTGTGGAGGAGATGATTCGCCGCCTTGGAAGCAGATTTGATTTGACCCGTGACCTGACTCCACCAGTGGAGGCCAATGGTACCCGGGAAACTACAGAAAGAACTAATTCCGTCCTTAATAGGATTTTGATGTCTGCTGGATTGCATGGAGAACAAAATACAGTTGCGTCCCTTGATGATGTTGACTTGACACCTAGCAGTGCAACTGGTACTGATGTTGTGTCCTCACGGATTCATTCTTTTTACCTTCAACAACGACAACTACATTTGCGAAGAGCTGCAAGACTTACTTCTCTGTCATCGGCACTTAGATCAGCAGAAAGGTTGGTTGAGACATATTTTCCAAGCAACCCAGTGGGAAGAAATCAGGAGCAGCCACCACCAATTGATGATAGAGATTCTTTCTCAAGCATTGGCGCTGTAATAAACTCGGAGAGTCAAATGGACACTGCTGCTGAAATAGACTCTGTGGTATCACTTTCAGCTTCATCTTCTGGAAGAAGAAATGATGCTTCCAGGGTTTTGGATGTTGACAGTGGCGACTCTCGTGCCCATAGAAGGAGACGACTAAATTAGGAACTAGAAAGACTTTTATCACATCTCATGTCCCTGGAACTGCTCAAGGATAGTTTTAGCTGCATTCCATATATATTGCTTTTACTTTACATAGAATTCAGCTTTTTGACCAGAGTGATCATAAAGCTCTCAAATATATTATGCTCACATTATGTGAATTGAAATGTTATCATCCTTTCCTATGGGTCCGTCCTTCATATTGTATGGCAAAACAAATTTGTACGGAGCTAGTAGACCCATCTTCATTCTCGCGGTACATAACCATGCAAGCTTCATATATCTGATTATCTTTGCTTTCAGATGTCTTCTTCCACTTTTTTCCTTTTATCTTTATTTCTTAAGGAAATCTGCTAAAGATATGATTTTTACTTGCCTCCAAAATTTAGTTTCAAATCTGTATTTCACTCTTGGACTACACATTTTATCTAATCATCCTAGGATGTTATTTGTCAATTTGTTTTTTTTTTTTTTTTTTTTTGGCCATTGTTGTCAATTTGTTTTAAGGTCTTTGATCTTGTGCCAATTACCAATTCGGAATTCTCTTTCTTCTACCTTGTGCATATTTCACTCTTATTCCTACAATTATTATAGTAATCTAGAATTTGTTGGGATAATAAGCCAATCTCTTTCACCTCCTAACCCAGCAAAACTCGCATGATTATCATTTTCTTTCGTCAGGTTTCCTTTCTTAATTTTTTCCACTAACCGAATCACTCTTTAGTTCTTAATCTTACATGATTTTTATTTTATTTGAAAGAAAGAATCCGGCTTTAGCTCTGGTGAGATGCATTTGTTATTAGAGCATTTTAAATATAATTGTTTTACTATAAGCATACAATTATTCAATTACAACAAAAAATTATATAAAAATTCACTGTTCTTAAGCATGAGTTGCGTATAAAATTTGGATAAATCTTATATAATTTTATATTGTAAATAATTAATTATGTTCTAGTTGTTGGTACAGAGAAATTAATAAAAATCTGAAGACACTGGGCTTCAAGTGCTTCAACTGAAAGGACTTTGGACCTTGGTATATATGTATAGCTTTTCGGAAAATGAACGGAAAGAGGTGTCAACATCACAATCTAGGGCAGGCTCCCATTTGTGAAATCTGGAGTTGTGTAGCGGAAGAATTTGGGCCCAAAAATGATCATACTGCCTTCTGATTTCCATGGCCAGTAGCTTTACATTTTTAGAGGTATTACTTTTCCATCCTATTCTACAAAAGAGAAAACAAAATATACCCACGAAAAATAGGGAAAGTGGAAAACAAATACCTCGAGGCATTACCTGCTACCACTTCTTCTTATAGGAAAATTTTAAGTTTGGAATTCCCTGCTGTCCCCAATAAATGTAAACCCCAAGTGATAGAGCAAAAGGTTATACTAACTGTTATTTATTTATTTATTTCCTTTTGTATGAAAGATCAGTTTACCTGAACAAATTAGTCAAGCACAGATGGTATGCATACTAATTAGAATTTTGGAAGTTATAGCGTAAAAAAGACTTAAACTCGTATATCTTCATCCCGTGAGTTAGGTATATAAGGATTGGGAGACTAAGGGTAAATTAAAATTTTAATAAAAGTAAATGTTTTAATTATAAAAATAATAATTAGAGAAAAGTTTAAAAATGGAAAAATAAAAACACTTATACGATGTTGTGTTTGCGTTTATTTATATATTTTTTGAAGCATTCAAAACTATAATTGTTTAGACAAAAAACCCAACTCATAATTCTTTTTTTGGTACTAAAAAGCGATTGCTTGCTTTACACTATGCATTCTCGTGACCTAGACATTTCGCAAAAATCATCATGCAACAACTTGAGTAAATCATCTGGAAGAGAATGCAGAAGCCAAATTCCAAATTCACTTTCTTGATCAACGTTAACTTATCAGTCCCACAAAAATCGCTTCTCTATACACATGTTTTAGAAAAGAAATCCAATCCCTCTTTATTAAATTTTGACACTCATGAATTATTTGATAAAGAAGGTTTTTGTCACTTGGTGATTGCAAAAGCTTCTTGACAGCAAATAACCAATCTGACATAATGTGTTCTTCTAATGTCCAAGATAATAATTTTCCTTTCCGTCTTGGATATTAATCAAAGACAATTACCACCTAAAATCTTTATTTTGACTCTATCTGCACTTTCTTTCAATTAAAAAATTGCATTAAATGATAATCAACAATGATCTCACCATCTGAATTTGTTTCAAGTAAAAGTACAAGAAAATTTTTGTTTCAAGTACAATTTCATAAAAGAAAAAAAAAGTGGTAAATGTAGAATGAATTAGTGTAAAAACTAAAAACCCATAACTCTGTATATATTGATAAAAATTAATGAAAATCCAGATTGAAAGAGAAAATTGGTGAGACTATAATAATTACATTACTCCAAAAAAGGAAACAGGATTATTATGTAAGGCCACCTCAAGAGGCCCGGAGGCAAAACAGGGTGGTGGCACAATTTTAAATGGGGATAACATAACATGTTTCCTGGTCTCATAAGTTACAGGAAGATTATGGTCATGACTGGTTGAATATGATGCCGAGGATGATGATGGGAAAGATGAAGATGATAATAATAACAACAATAATGGTGGACAAAAGTATTAAAAGCTGGAAAAAGGAAAAAAATTTGGGGACGAAAACAATGATTGTTGGATACAAAGAGAATGATTGAGCACACGAGAGAGTAAGCTTGAAGGCATTCATAGTTCAACGGTCAACATTCCTCATCATAACTTCTTTATTTTTGTGATTTTCATGATAATTAATATAATTCCAAATTAATGAGAGAGATTAATCGTAAGATTGACCTAAGCATGATATTTATAAAGCAAAATATCTGGTGATAATACGAATCAAGTTATGATCATACAAATTTGCCTATACCTTAAGAAGTTTTTAACATTACTAGAGTTTGAATTTCAATATTGAAATCTTAAGGTAGAAATTTCGAAAAGAAATTTTGCAAAGTTATGGATAAAAACGAGTTATCTTTCATTATATAATCCAAATTGATTGGACTTCAAATGTTTTATTAGAAGAAATTAAGGACTTTCTTTTTTTTTATCAAAAAGACTAGTCCATGACCTTAAAATAATTTGCCCTCAATTCATAACATTTCTTTCTTGGTTGGTCAAAAACACTTTGATTCCTCAACTATAAATTGTAGTAAATAGACTCTTCAATCATAGTATTACTTTTTTTTTTCCTATTCAAATGCCATCCCATCTCAGTCAATCCTTAAGTTTTAAATTTAAAGCAACCAAGTAGGGAATCAAAACACGGCATTTTTGTTATATATTTTTTATATAAAAAATGCCGCGGTTTAAGGATATAAAAAGAAGTTGCATGTGTTATATTTTGAATTATATATTTATTAGATGTTATCTTTTAAAAATAATTAAAAATTGTATAATAAATATATATAATAACCAAAAGTCGGAAAATCAAATTAATTGACCAGTCAATACTTAGATGATGCATGACCAAATAATTGTAATAATAACATAGAGGAGACGATGTTTATTAATGATTAGGCTTAGAGCACTGAAAACCTGCTCATATATCCTTTTACTTGTGATTTGCTTGTTCATATAGTATAGTATAATATATAAATTGAAGTCAAGCAATTGAAAAATAACATAAAAATATAGCGTTTGTCTGTCTAAAAACGAAATTTCAAATATATATACATTGATCAAGACTACCAGGATTGAACAATTCAAGGATGCATGCAAAATGGTCAAAAACCTCTTGTAAACCATATAATTTGAAGTCCATAAATGTCATAGTTGAGAATTTTATATATTATAAAGTCCACCCTTGTTAAAAACATGAGGAAATTCCCTTTACAATTTTCTTCTTAGAAAAAAAAAATTGCTTGAGGTGAAAGATTACCTACATGGAGCTTAAGAATACATGACGTTTAGAGGTGATTAGGGACCGGCCAAGCCCGCCTTGCCAGGCATCTTTAAATTTCAAGCCTGGTCTATTTGATCAAATCCACCCATTTAAATATGAAAATATTTTTAAAATATTAAAAACATTTTATATTAATATTTTTATATTTTAAATACATTTTAAAATTAAAAATGAGTAACAAATATTTTTTTTCTTAATGGTATATGTTCGTACCTGAAAATTCATGTTAAGGAATATTTACAAGTAAAACAAAAATAGCTAGCCTTAAGACAGTATATGCAAGAGTCTTCAAGGATGGAACAGTTAACTTTATTGTTAGGAGATAAATTTGTCCAACTTTGGGGAAAGTGGAAAAATTCAAACATGGATTTGATTAGCCAATAAAACGTTAAATTATTATTATAAATCTATGATGAAGTTGTTCTTAATGATGATGGTCATCATAATTTTTCTCACTAAAACGCAGTACTTTTGGGGTCTTTTGTCCCATTCTTTTTCAGCATCAAACAGCATCCCAGGATTATAAATGGTACATGAGAGAGAAAGAAATGATGATGATTATGACGATGATGATGAATTGGTGATGATTATGATAATTAATGGAAAGCATGGCGAAATGGTTCATGATTATGTCCAGGAAGCGAACATGCAAGATCCTTCCATTCCAGGGGTTGCATGCCTAGCTGCCTTTCCTCGATCTCATCATCATTTGGGTTCAAATCATAAATGGTGCTTTTCGGCATAGGTTTAGGCCAGTCCGCAATCATGTAAAATGATAGTATCAAACCATGGCTTCATTATACCCTATTTCTTTTCATTGCTACTCACTAAAAACTACTAATATTGTTCCTCAAGTTTACAAACAGCATGTCTATCTTATATATGAAACAACTATCAAATAATTTTATCCTCCCATATATTATACAACTATCACATCGAGGGAAATAGATTAACATAAAGAATTAACCAAATAAATAAATCAATTAATCAACATAAAATTACATTAAACTTACCTAAAATAAGACTCAAATACAATAATAAATTATATAAGGGTTAAATTTGTGGAGCACGTTAAGAAAATGCTCTCGGTTCACATTAGCAGATCTCTCATGAGCTAGGAATTTTTTTTACTGCCTTCCACATTTTCTTGTCTAACCACTATGATTTTCTTGCCAAATAGCACGTTTTCTCGTTGTCTTATCATTCCCTTATTCGATCTTCGTCATCGACAATAAAAAGGTGATCAAATTGTTGGTAATTGATGGCTGCAAAGCATGGATTAATTAGAACTACCTCGGATTCAGGTGGGCCAAGGTCGAGTAATTGAGATTGTGCAGAAACGAATCCTGGGAGTATGCAGAGGAATGTCGTGAACTGGAGGAGTCTGTTCTCAGCTTAAGTTTGGGATTGGAGGAATGGACGGGCTCGAGTCAGTTGGCACTTTATTTGTAAGCCTAAGTCAGAGAGAGGACTGAGGCTAAAAGATACTAAAGCTGGAATCAAGCTAGCACTTTAAGATTATGTTTAATGAATAAGATGTTAAATAAGATAAAATGATAATTAACCCATGATTGATAATCATCCTATATTATATTTAGTTTATATATTAAATTATGGATAGGATTACAATGAGGATTAATAATCTTCTTGGTATAAGATGATTCAATCATCTCCAAGTAAAAAGGATTATTTTTAATCCAAGTTATTGAACTTTAACATCCTATTATACCTTTAAAAATTAAATAAATAATTTAAATTGTATAAACTTTGAGGAAGGATAATTTTAACAAATAAATAAATTATCCTATCATAATTCTTACACATATTAAACATAAGATAGTATAACATTATTTAATCTAATCTTATTCATAATATCATCTTATTTTATTCAATCATAATCTTATTTACCAAACACATCCTAAGGTTATTGTGATCCATTTTCACTCAAACAGGCTCTTTGTGGATTATATGGCTGCAAAGGTATGTGCTGAAGGAAAGGAGCACATGGGAGATGCCGATAACCCAAAATCAATGTTGGAGTATGAAAAAGTTAGACCAAATGAAAGGAATTGCTACCAGGTTTTATGTGTAGATAGACAATGGGATGGTCTGTTGCCAAAAAGGCCATGGGTACTCTACTGCTGCTATGACACCTCAATCCCACATCGGGATATTATGAAAATTTGTTATGATATATAAGTAAAGACTTAAATCTAAATTTATGAAGCACCTTTTATGGGATAAAATCGTGAGGCTTTCAGATTAAAATGAACAATACCTTGATCACCGATCGAATAGGAGTTAAGTGTTACACGATGGGAGTCACTTCTAGAATTTCAACGTCTAGTTTAATCTTGTGATCTGTGTGTGTTTTATATTGGGCTTGCCTAATATTTGGTTTAATAGGGGGAGTTTGTGACACCCCAATCCTACATCGGGATATTCTAAAGATTTATTATGATATATAAGTAGATGCTTAAACTTAAACTTGTGAAGTACTTTTTGTGGGACAAAATCGTAAGACCTTCGGGTCAAAATGGATAATACCTTATGATTGGGTGCGGATCTCCACAACTACTATATAGGATGAAAATAAAGATAAGGCAAAAAAAGGTTATATGACAAAAGCTTGTTTGGTGTAAGCCTTTTACTCTTAAATATGCTATAATAACCTGGATTACGATATTCAACAATCAACCAATAAAAGATAGTCTAGCTATATAGGCATCTCTACATATAAGGCTTATGTGCTATACAGATAGAACAGAAAAGCAGGGATCACATATTCTTTGGCTGTAGGTAGTTGAAAAATGTGTGGAAAATGTGCTACTATTTTGCAACCTAAGGAGGAAAATTGTAGATTGGGAAGCTGAGTTCCAATGGGCCATAAATAAGCTACAACGAAAGGTTTTATTATCTATCATACTTAGGCTAGCCTGGAACGCATACATATATTGGATATAAGCAAAAAGAAATAGAAGAGTTTATAGGTAGAGGAGCTTAAAGAGAATCAAATAATAAAATAGGTAAAGGAAATAGTTTGGCTAAGGTTTACTAGTTTAAAGGGGTTTGCTTATGATCATGTAAATATAAAGCTCTATAAATATTAGAGGCTAAGTAAATAAATGTTAAAATAGTGAATTGAAATAAATTATACTTGTACCTTTGTAGTAGTTTACTACTTTTTGGATAATGAATACACCACTTATCAAAAAAAAAAAAAAAAAAAAACTCAAACTTGAAATTTAAAGATTTTTGAAAATTTTTCGTACCATCAAAACAAAATTTCATTAACTTATCTTGGTCTAATTTTTTTATATCTCTTATTTTTCAACAGTTAAAAAAGTAATTAAAATGCACTAATTGTATTTTAGTTAATTAACATTATAATTAAAGAAAAAATTATGCAACATATAAAAATAATGGTATGTTTGGAAAGAACATGAGAGAATGGATTTGAATTTAATTTGTCATATAAATTATGAGAATAAAATCACCCATTATGCACAAATTATGCTTATATTTATGAAAGACTACAAAAAGATGAATTTTTAATTTTTAAATACCTAAATAAAAAATCATTTGCTGTTAAAGTTCAAAATGTTAGATTAGAATTATGTGCTGATGATTTTTATCTATTTGGTCCAAGTGCAAAACCATACTCTTGTTGGATAGTAATGATAGTGGTATACAATTTGCCATCATGGTTATATATGAAGCAAAAATATATCTTATTGAATATGGTCATTCTATGAAAGAATAATCTAGATCAAACTATTGATATTTTCTTGAGACCTTTAATAGATGAGTTAAAAATATTGTGGTTGAATGATGTTGTGACTTATGATGCTTATAAAAAACAAAATTTTCGTTTAAAGGCAACTTTTTTATGGATAATTAATTATTTTCCTATATGTATGTTGTCTGGATAGAGCACTCATAGAATCTTATGTGTCGTTTTTGCATGAGACAAGGACAGTCTTTTTGATTAGTTCATGGTAAAAAGCCTTGCTTTTTCGATTATCATCATTAGTTTTTGCCACTTAATCATCCTTTTAAAAATCAAAGAGATAAATTTCCAAAAAGGGTTGAGTGTGACTTTCCTCTTATTCCATTATTAGGTAAAAAAATTTGGCTTGGTTATATAATTTTCTTAATATCACATTTAGCACAAAATGTAGTGATCAAAACTTAGTCAATTTGGTGAAAGTCATACTCGAATGAAGAAAAGTATATTTTAGGAGTTGCCCTATTGGCATACAAATCTTATTCTGTACATTTTTTATGTAATACATATTGAGCATAATGTCTTTGACAATATCTTTAACATAATGATGGATGTTAAGAATAAAACCAAAGACAACATAAAGGCTGAACTAGATCTTAAAGTGTATTGCAAAGCAACCCAAGTTGGAATTGATTGAAATGAATAGGAAAGTTTTAATGCCTAAAAATTCTTACACTTTAAGTAAAGAGCAGAAAAGAAATGTTTGTAATGAGTTAAATAATTAAGACTTAATGATTGTTTTGCATCTAACATAGCTCAATGTGTAAACTAACTGATTAAAATTTTGATAGAATGAAAAGTTATAATTGTCATGTTTTCATGCAACGATTGCTTCCAATTGCCTGTCGTGATTTATTGCCTAACTCCATTTGGGATATAATTACTGAACTATCTCATATTTTTAGAAATCTATGTTTAATGAAACTACATGTAGATCAAATGGAAGTGTTGAAAGAAAAAACATTGTAAAAACAATATGCAATTAAAAAATATTATGTCACCAAGTTTTTTTTATTCTATAGAGCATTTTTCGATTCACTTGCCTAACAAGGCAAAAATTGGTAGACCTATTCATTATCGATGGATGTATTTGTTTAAAAGGTAATATATTTCAGTTGTTAGACATTAATGTTTATTAATTTAATTTTCGATCAATAACATTTATGTTAAGTTATGCTATGATGATGACTAGGCTTTCTTCATCATTCAAGAAAAAAATACACCAATCAAGCATTTGTTGGAGCATATATATGTAAGGCATATGTTATTGAGGAGATATCTACCTTTTGCTCATTATATTTTGATCCAAATATGTTAATAAGATTGAATCGAGTTTTATGTAATGATGATGGGGGAATCGTGGAATCTAGAGTATGTTTTTCAATTCTTACTCATCCTGATCTAGTATTGGGTCCATAAGATAAGTCTCAATGGCTATCAACAAATAAGCATGCCAAGGCACACTTATATATTTTATTGAATTATGAAGAGATAAATTCTTAAATTGAGTGCATATTATGTCAACATGATAACTCATGTGTTTCTAATTAGTTTTTAAAGATTTTTAATTCGTAATTTATAATGAAAAGATATTTGATGACTCGATGAGAACAAAATTTATGAATGTAAGTTATGCAAAATTGAAACAAGCACATGATGCAAGATTTCCATAATGGTTAAGATAATTTGTAAATTTATAGCAAAATAGCATATATGAATAGAAATATTATTTTCATATAATTAAAATAATTATTAATTTGAATGTTTTACGATTGGATAGGTTAAAAATCAAAATGGTGAAATTGATCGTCATCTAGTTGAGATAGCTTATGGCCCCAGATGCATGGTTAGGTGTTCCAAAGGTTACCTTGCAAATGATTTTAAGTTTCATACAGTTACTTATGTCTTAAGTTGAAAGATAATGAATTATGGGGTACGAATGAAAGAAAATAAGTACAACAATTATATGTGTGACTTTTATGGTATCTAGAAAGATATCATTGAGTTAGAGTATTTTAGAGTAGCAAATAAAATTATACCTTTTAAATGTCATTGGTTTGACACGGAGAAAGGTAAGGGTAAATCCCTATCATGATCTTGTTGAAATTAAACACAATTCAATACTTGCTAGCAATGAATCATTTGTCTTAGCTTCATAAGTATATCAAGTTTTTTATACAAGCTATCATTTTAGAAGAAGATATCAAAATGATTGGTAGACAGTCTTCAAAACAAAGGTTAAAAGTACATATCAGGTAATAATGATAGGGATGAAGAACAAACAACTGATTTAAATGGATATGGTAAAGGGTCATGAAAGAAATAGATAAAATAGGCTCAAAACATATGTTTAAAAGGTTCAAAACCAAAAAATCATTTCTCATCAGTTGATGCAACTTGGCATTTTATCCTAGTCCACATCATTTCACTAATTTTCTTTTTTTTTATCTTATTCCTCACAAAAGAATGCTCATTACTTTGCCACAAATCATTCGTGGCATTCATTTTTTTTTTATTGTTTTTTATATTTAAGATATTTTATGATCTTTTGCCTTTTTCTTTTTTCAAATAGGTTCTTTGCAAATTTTATCCTTCCGGTATGAAAGGTGATCCTTAGTTGGAGTTCTTTAGAAAAAAAAAATTATAACAGGCATAAAGGGATAACAATGAATGATTTTATGAATAGTAAAAAAAATACGATCATTTTTTATTTCAAATGCGAATGCTTTCTTTGAAGATCATCTATTGAACAAAGATAAACTCATAAATCATTATAAAGGACTACATATCTTCAAGATATATTTATTTTATATCTACTCATAGATTTCTTCTTTTACTAAAATAGTCTCTATAGATAGAACTTTATCAATGTGAATAAGTTTTCAAAATTAAATCTCAAAATTATTATTATCATTGTTTAAGCATTCATTATTTGGAATTGGAATAAAAAAACATGGAAAAAAACAAAGCATGAAATAATGGTTTGAATGAAAGAAAAAATATAATGAAATGCATCAACTTGCCTTTTATTAAAATGATAAAAAAAAATGAAATCATATTACACAAAAAAATTCTAACATTACTTTATAAGAAATTTTAAAATGACGAGCAATTTTCAGCTAGCCTTAACATCCTTATCATTCATAAAATAATGCCTTCATGTAATCAAGTGAAGGGTTTTTTTTTTATATCCAGCCCCTTTGATTCATCGAAGATCACCAAGCCTTTTCGAATCAAAATTTTCACCCTGTGCTTAAAAGTAGGGCAAGTTTTTATAGAATGTCCCACATTCCCATTATGGTAATCATATGTGACATTAGCATTATACAATTTTAGATATGGTGGCTTTAATTGTTCTAAAATAAATATCTCAATGTAAGTCATGAAGATAGGATCAATATGGGCCCTTTTTTATTTATTCTAAGATTTTCTTAAAACACTTGTTTGGTTGTTAAGCCTTAAAGTTGATGTAGTGATATAACTAGACTCATATGCAGGTATTTGAAAGACTAGTTGGTAGCTTGATGGGTAAACTGGTTGTTGAATAGGTTGGTAATGGCCTACACAATACTATTAATTATAGGGTGGTAAGTAAAATGAACATGTGATTGATATGGAGCATAGCTTTTGAATTATTGTCCATCGAAATTCACAATTTAGGCTTTGATTTTTTTCTTTTTAGGCAACCATCCTTTCTTGGTGGTTCTCCTTCTTGAAGCTTATCACTTTTGATAGCATTTTTAATAATTTCTTATGAGATCACTATATCAGCAAAGTTTTTCATTGCATTTCTTATCATTTTTTCGTAGTAAAGAGCCTTGAGGGTACTGACAAACAGGACGATGGTTTTTTTCTCAGTAAGAGAAAGTTAGACCTGAACAGCCATATCTTTTTGCCTTTAAGCATATTCTTTAAATAATTGATTGTCTTTTTACCATATTTTGTAAGGAAATGCGATCAAGAGCTAGATTTATTATGTGTCGGTATTGACTAATAAAGTCACAAGCTAGCTCATCCCATGAGTGAATGCGGGATCGATCCAATTGAATATACCATTTCATCACAAAACCAATAAGACTATCTTGAAATACATGCATAAAAAATGTTTCATCACTAGTATAGGCAGTCATTTTTTGATAGTATATGATAACATGAATTATTGGACACTTTGTACCATTTTATTTTTTAAACTCTAAAACTTTAAATTTTGGAAGAATAACAACATCTAGGATTGAACAGAGCCCAGCAACATCCATTGAACCATAGAAACCAATTTCTTCCACTGGTTGTAATCTCTCTTCAAGTATATTTATCTTATTATCAGTTATTAAGTCTCACAGTGACTCGACCACTTTTGTTTTTAATATCTTATTTTTCTTTAGATCATTTAGATCAAGAACCTAGATTGGTTCTAAAACCTTTTCTCTAAAGACTATTAACATAACTTTTTAATTTTTTTAAATGATTTGCATTTTTTTATTCCAACTATCTGGCTCGAGCTCTAGTATTGTATTGATCGTGGGTCATTTAAGTAAGATTCTTGGATGATCGAGCTATCTTGAAACCTTATGTATCACAATTAGCATGCTTATGTTATTAAGTATGTATACAAAAAAGTCAAAATTAACTTAATTTTTTTAAGAATCGTATATACATGAATAAATAAATGCATTAAATACTTGACATAACAAACTATGATACATAAACATATGAATGTATGCATAATAATGTATGAATGCATGTACTGATGCTTGTTATATTACAATGCATTGATGAATACATATGTTAGTGATGCTAAATTAGAATACAATATACAACATATAATAACTTAACAATAAATAAGGATCAAGTAACATTTGTCATGAAGTTGATATAAATGAAACTCAAAAGGTTCACTCATATGTCTTAACTAGGGTTACATTCTAATGATGGGTAAATATGGCTCTAACCTAAAGTTAGCCTTTTATGTTTTACTACATGTGGTTTGGGTTAAATCTAAAAGTTTTCAAATTGTTCTCACATCATTGTCCATACAGACGAGTAAGATATTCTAATCCTCATCCATCATAGGTTACAAATGGAAAGAATTCAATTTGAGTGAGAGCATTTCGCTAACCATTATGAAGATTATCATCTCACGATAACGTAGGTACTTTACTCTCTCTTAAGGAAGACAAAGCCCAGTTATAGAGCTCATGTGATGCACATACATGTGATAATGTATGCAAAAAAACACATATATCTTTATTCAAATTTTTCACAAGCTAAGTCAAAGAATGCAAACAAACAATCAATAATTTAAGACTAAGCAAACCAAAAAAATTAGGATAATTCAAAATTAATTAATGACTTGACTCTCAGAGTCTCAATGGAGTCACAAAACTATCTTACCATATAGATCTATAAACTTATAGCTAGACACAACCTAAAGAGTCACCACTAATCTTTTATCTAAGTATGATTAGTCACCTAATGAATCTATATTTTTAAAGAGCTCTTAAGCTTGACTAAGAGTCTCTAAAAAATAGGTTCTAGCCTACTAATCAAAAAAAGATTTGAGAGTTCGGTTATATATAGAAAAAGTTATAGCACCTTCACATGCCTATCCAAAGAACAATAACATTTTATTTTAAACTATCCTAAAGTTTATAGTTTAATGGTCTTAATTTTGATATTTAAATATAAGAGATAATTTTTAAGATTTTCTTATAAATCTAATAGAATTCTTAAAAATACTTCTTCACCTCAAGAGTATTTAAGAATCCTATTTGTTTTTCTTGAAGAGGCTTCATTGTCGAAAAAACTTAATCATTTACTTTTTTTTGTTAAATTTTTATTTTATTGAAAATATATCTAATCGTTCCACCATTTAGGCAAAAATTAGAAATATTTTCTTACCTAAAAATATCTCAAATAATCATCCATTTGTAATTACTAAAAATTTTATATTCGAAATTTATTTTTTATTTTAAAAGTTTTATTTCTAAATTTTTCACCATTTAGGCTAAATTTAGAATCTACTCTTATTAGTTTCTTAATCCTTAGAAAGAAAAAAATATGACAATAATTTTTAAAATCTCCTTTAAATTCTTCCACCATTTTGGTTAAATTTAGAAAAAAAACTTTTCACCTAGAAATCTTATGAAAATTCAACCGTTTGTGATTTTTTTTTAAATTCGTCATTGAATAATTGTCAAATATTTTCACCCAAATTTTTAATTTTTTTTTTGAAAAAGAACAAAATTATTTTTATTGAAATTTCATCTAAATTATTCCACCATTTAGGTCAAATCTAGAGAAATTTTTCACTTAAAGATTTCTTAAAGAATTTACCATTTAAAATTTATAAATTCTTATCCTTGAATATTTGTTAATTCATTCCCAAAATTTTATTAAATTTATTTAGATTTTTTTATTTTTTAGATAATAAATATGAATTATTATTATTATTGAAATTTTATCTAAATTTTCCTCTATTTTGGTCAAATTTAGAAAAAAACCTAACCCCTAAAAATTTCTTAAAGTGGCCACATTCGTATTCTCTCTTAATTTCATCATAGGGAAAATTTTATTAAATTACACAATGTAAATAAAATCTTAATTAAACAAAGTAAATTAAAATTAAAAATTATTATTATTATTATTATTATTATACCCACAAATCTTTAATTTTTAACACATTATAAAATTAAACATGCCATAAAGGAAAAATAGAAATAAATAAAATAGAAATAATAACAAATTACCTAAATAACTTGAGTTAAACCTAAGATGGAGAAGAAATCCAACATAAGGCCTAATTTATCCAACAAAAGTTTAGGTGGTCAATAGGTCACGTGTCATGGTAGTGGCCTTGCCAATAGTTTTGCTTTTATTTTGTCTTCTACTTGGCTTTATGAAGTCTGATGCTTTCTCATCCTAAAGCCTATCTTATCTTCTATTCTTCCAACTATACTGTAAACTTCCAACAATGTCAATCCTCCTCTGAAAATCTCCAGGTCATTGCTTGCTTTTGATTCTTTCTGCTGCTTCCCTTAGATCCTCTTAATTCCAAACCAAACAATGCCTTAAAACCTGCTTTCTCTCTCGAGTATTTTTACTTTCCTTCTTTCTTTATGATTTGTATGTCCCTATTTTTTTGTCCCCTTATTATGCTCCACTTCTATAATTTTCTCTACTGATTATTTTCTCTATGATTTTTTTTATGTATATTAGAACCAATTATAGATAAAAATTCAAGTCCAAACAATGTTTCAACTAGGATTAAACTCTTCAAAGAGTCTATCTGATAGTTGGATTAATATTGAATTTTATTTAAAAAAAAAAACCTTTTATCCAACCGAACAATCCTTTTTCAACTAAGTCTATGCCATTTTTTTTATTAAAAAGATAAATAAACAATAAATAAAATAAGTTTTAAACCTCAAATGAAATGGGGTGTTTATAGCAGGATCATTAATAGCATTGATACAAAATGATCCCTAATACAGGTCTTCTTCATTATCGATACAGTATGATCTACCATACAGTTCATCTTTGGCATCGATGATGGATGATCCATCATTGAAGTATAACGTAAATCCATCATTCGTCAATGAACCACCACTTAGAGAGAAAAAGGTAAATAAAAAGGTAGAGAACTAAGGAAGCAAACAAAGGATTGCCAACTCCATCAGATCTAGATAAGCGATAGTGGATTATTCTGCTAAGAGAAAGGTATGAGATACTTTTTACAATTAATTTTTCTTTATTGTTATTTTTTAAAAAAAATTATACAGTTTAAGTCATCTTACTACAAAATGGATGTTGATAGTTATTTTGAGCAATCGACGGTTAGCTCAACAATTTCATGAATAATTCAAGTGAATTTTATTGGTCATTGGTCAACATAGAATAAAGTTTTCTGCTCTAGTAAAGTCTATAATGTTTGATAAATTTAAGGTAGTAATTAGATTTTTTTTGTATATATTTTTATTTGATTTGAATAAAAAGATTAAATTCTTGTCAACCACTTATTGTATTTTAATTTTACTTATGTTAGAAAAAATATTAGTGGGCTGAGTCAAATGATGCTCTAGTTCAATGGGCATAGAACAATATTTTCAAGAATCGTTTAAAAGACCTATTGTCTAATGAGAGAGAATTGGCAATGAGAGAGTATGGAGTTGATAGCATTATAGAGTGCAAAATGATGAAAAAGAGGTGGATCACAGCTCTAATTTAATATGCTCTTATTGAGAACATATGGAACACCTCAAAATGGCAAAACATCTCTACCAAATCCAAACAAAATCATCGAATACAAAAGAATGAAATATTACAAAGCATACTAATAGCTTGGTTCCATTTCATGTTCGTAAAAAGAGAATCGTATGATGTCAATTTTATATAAATTGCATTGTTATATATTCATTTAATGTATCTAAATGAATGTAGTCACTTGAATTGCAACAAGAATCCATCTTTTAAATGTCTTTAATTGCACTCATAAATGTTTAAAAAGATGTGGTGATTTCGTTGACAACAAATCCAAAGTTGTCTGTGTATATGAGTTTCCAATGACTTTGTGAATATTTTCAAATTGTTGTATTGCTTTATTGAAATAGATAACATGTTATGTGTTTTGAGATTCAAAAACTTTGTGAAAAATAAAAACTATTGCATAACTTGCTTTGTGATTTTTGTTATATATTGTGATTATTTATGAACTATTTTTGTAGTATATTATGATGAAATCACATTTGTGAAATGTAAAAATATTGCTTATTTTATTTTATGATTCTGGTTATGTATTGTGATTGTTGATGAAGTAGATAGTGTAGTAATTGAAAGACTAAACATTGTAAGACAAATGGAATTAAACTATATAGTGTTTTATAATTATTGAGATGCAATAACTTTGTGAAGGTGAAAACAATTACGTATTTTGCTTTGTGATTGTGGTTGCATATTATGATTGTTGGTAAAGTAAATAGTGTAGCAATTGAAATACTAAACATTGCAAGGCAAATGGTATTGAACTATATAGTGTTTTGTGCTTATTGAGATGCAATAACTTTGTAAATGTGAAAATTATTGCATATTTTGTTTTATGATTATAGTTGTGTATTGTGATTGTTGATGAAATATCTTTATAGTATATTGCAATGAGATCACATTTGTAAAAGGTGAAAATATTGCTTATTTTGTTTTGTGATTCTAGTTATGTATTATATTTGTTGATGAAATAGATAGTGTAGTAATTGAAAAACTAAACATTGCAAGATGAATGGTATTGAACTATATAGTGTTTTGCGCTTATTGAGATGCAATGACTTTGTAAAGGTGAAAACTATTGTGTATTTTGCTTTATGATTCTAGTTGTGTATTATGATTGTTGATGAACTATCTTTATAGTGTAGTAATTGAAAGTCTAAACATTGTGGGATGAATGGTTTTGAACTATCCTTAGAATGATAGTGTACTTATGTTGGAATAATAATTGTCTTAAACTTTTTCTAAAAAAACTATGCTGCTGCATTATCTCATAAATATGGTGAAGACTCTTTCAATCATCCAGATTTTGATCAACAGGTATGAACTGAAGCTATTAGAGGGATTGAAGCTGCACACACTCATGTTTATACCTTTCGAACTGTAGACAGATCTAAGAACCTATTTTATTTAAGTCAATCCATTGCTACAACAGCAACATCTCACTCTATTTGTGGTATATCATTAATGCCTCATCAGCCTCAAATACAAAAAAAGATTGACGGGTTAAAGATCGAGTTGAGGACTGAGCTTAGGTCTTTCATAGATCAGATGATGCAGTTATTATGGTCCAGACAATTTTCACCAACACAAATTTCTAGACTTGATGACAACAACACCAATTCTGGATAAAGAGATGTAGCAGCATAGTGAGCTCTTTTTTAGGACTTTTGTGGATGTTATTGATATTTTTATAGATGATTTAAATAATATTTTTTAGTATTATATTTTGTGGATGTTAGAAATGTTAATAATGTTTTGTGGATTTTTTATTTTTATTAATACTTATAGAAATAATAAGCTTTTTAAATAATTACATATGTTTTAATATTAATTTACAAGTTTTTTAAAAATTATAGATATAATTAATTAAATTATGGATGAAATTATAATTTTACTGATAGATTTTACCAATGAAATTTGGTTAATACTGATAAAATTTTATTATTACTGACGAATTATTGACAAATTATCAATGAATTTTTTCAACGAAATTTTTACCTACAAATTATTGATGGATTTTATTGGTAGATTTTTTTTCGAACGGATATTATTGATAGAATATCAATTTTACTAAGGGAAAGACATTACTGACTTACTCAATACTAATGAAATTTTTTCATCAATAATTTTGTCGTTAAAAATATTACCAAAGAAAATTAACTTTTTCTAATAAAAAATTCTACCAATAAAAGTTATATTTTTAGTAGTGTTTGACTTTTATTTTAAAAGTGGGTGATCTTATTATGTATTAGTTACAATATTTCGAAATCTAAATTAAGTAGGGTTGTTTTGTTGCATAACTAATCAGCTCCTTAGTCCAAAGATAATTTTGCCAAATTCACGACATTTTGTTATATAATGAGCAACAATGAGCAAGAAATCATTATGTTATGTATCTAATTAATAACTTACTCCATAATTATTCCTCCTTATTTCAAGATTCTCGTTGATTCCTTTTTATCACCCAATAAGCAACTCTTTTAATAGCAAAATGACAAGAAATTCTTTTTCTTTTTTTTTTGCGTTGCTTTTGAAATATTTAACTTTTTACTGTTAGTTATTTTTATTTATCTTCCTATCTAGTTTTATGCTCTATACGGGCCAGGCAGGTTTTGACTCTATCGACACTGACTATCAATGATCCAATTATAAAATTTAATCAGACCTTTGTCTTTCAATTAAAGAATTTTGATCTCTTAATTGTTTAAATTACTTCAAAATATCATAATAATTTTTATAAAACTTAGTTTAAGAGATCATAACTTTCTGATGAAGTGCTATGTAGTTAAATTACATATGTTTGAGTTAAATAAATATTATTAATTTTTAAATCTTTTATTTGCACAAATAATAAAAATAAGTCCTAATGTGGCTCAATTTTCGTTTAAAACAAAAATTGCTACTATTGATATATATATATATATATATATAACTAGTGATAGTAAGATCGTTTTGTTATTTATAATAATAAATATTAATAAAATCTTTATTTATCATTTTTATATAATTTATTATAAATAATTGGATAATCCAAAAGTAGAATAAAATAACTTAACTTGTATATTATATGTGTATATATTGATTTTTTACGCCATAAAAAAAGAGCCGTTGAATCAAATAGTGGTTAGTGAAATGTGAAATAAGAGGAAAAAAGAGACAAAACATTATAAGATTCATAAAAAAAAATCTTGGAGGATGAATGATGGTAATAAATGATATCCCCATCTAAATCCTTATTCAAAAGCTGCACTCAGATCAAAAGATAAATCTGTCATCCGTCGATTTCAAATAAGCTAACCAGATTTTCCTTGCTTAATTTTTTCTGTCACAAATTTAAAATATTTTAATAGAAATGACTTTGAATATTGATTTCTAAGGGTTAGAGAGGAATGCTGTGTCTTGCTCTTCAGTAAAAAGGATTGAGATTTGAGAGGCAAAGACGCAAAACCTCACAGCACATTCTGTAAGCTGACACCTCCTCCATGCAGCAGAGAGCAGAAGAAATAGATCATCATTACAAAAATTGGCTGTCCTTGTTGGCCTTGAGGCAATAAAACAGCGGATGACTGATATCATGAATAGCTTCAATATTTCTCTCATTAGCTTCCATTAGTGGGTTAGCTACTCCCGTTGGTACCACCATCTCTTAGGTCACTCTTTTTGGGCTGCCCCTCAGATCATGGCAGTCAGCTCCTCCAAATATCAAAATCTCCACCACCATTACCAGAATCTTTTACACAGTAAAAAAATTAATAAATAACAAAATAATAAAAGTTCTGTTTCCAAATCCAAGGACTTCTTTTCTTGGCCGTAGGAAAATCATTAATTATAAACTTGTTTTTGAAATCTGTTCCCTTGAGTGAATGTGAGCAACAAGCTAACTGCACGCCAGGAATGATATTTGGAATGGGGTAGTTCAAAAGTAAGTGTAAATGAAGGAAGTTACAGTTGAATCATGAAAGTGTTAGTATGGAAAAGTAATGTTGCAACATCAATGCTTGACTCAAGAACTAAAGTAGTCTAGAATTTGATGAAGCTCCAATGTTTTTCAAGAAATGGTAAGAATTAAAGAGAGAAGTTTAATAGGAGCAGGCAGGTATAATTCATATGGTCAAATGACATTAAGAATGGTAGGGTTGCTCATTCAATCTTGTTGGTTGTAAGAGTTTAATTTTCATCTGAAAAGAAAATTGGTGTAAAACTTAATTGTGGCTCCCTATTAATGTTTGAAAGTGTTTCAACATATTTATAATGCAGGTAACAAAATAATTTATGACGAATTTATTCATATTGTAATATCTTTTAATAAAAAATAGTGTTATATCAATTAACAGTTTGATTATTATTAAATCATGTATTACTAATGTATATTATCATTATTTCTATCCTCTCTTTTTTTTAATTAAGAAAATTTAATGCAATAAAAAATTATATATAATCCAAATGATTCACTTTTTGAGATTAAAGTTTAATTTTTTATACTTACAATTTTGTTTCCCTCGATTTTTAGTTTTCACCTTTTTTACAAAAAAATAAATAAATTCTATATTACACCTTTTGAAAATTAGTTAATGTTATAAATATCATTGAATTATAATAAAATATTTAATATATTAATTGAATTTAAAAAATTTTTAATATAATATTTAAATTATAAATTTGTTAATTAATATAATATTTATTATTAATATTATTAATTTCAAATAATAATAGACAAATAATTTTTTAACTTTAAATATAATATTAATTAATAATTTAAATAATATATTATAATTTTTTAAAATTTAAATATATATTAAATATTTTATTATAATATATGAATTATTTGTGACATTAATCTTTAAAAAAAAACAAAAGGTTGAAAGGATACTGACATTGAGGACAAACAGTAGAAAAGGAAGAAGAAGAAAAACAAAAGGACAAAACCCTGGTAGGGGAAGGAAGGAAAGAAAGAGACAGGACACTTCATTTCAATTTTCAATCACCTCACAATTATTTGATGTTTTTTTGGGGCTTTCTCTCTCGTAATACAGAGAAAGAAAGGGGACCAATCCATACATGTATGCTTGTAGAGAAGAGAAGAGAAGAGAAGAGAAAAAAAAAATCCCTCTGCTGCTACTATTACTAATACAAATGATTGCTGCTGTAGCCACTGTCTCCTTAAGTCACTGCATCATGTCCCCATCATACAATCTTCGACCCCCCCCCCCCCCCCATCCCCCATTTTCTTCTTCATCTAGTAGGTTTCTGATTTTTCTTCTTTCTCCCACGTTATTTCTGAAACCCTGACGACCGTAACCCCATCGTCATTTTCTCCCTCACGCCTATTTCACGTGACTTTTTTTTTTTCATTATTTTTCGTTCATGACAAAACCTACGTCCTGTTACATCCCTGTGGTACGTACTGTACGAAATGTACAGTATTTAAAATTCCATTTATTGCAGAAAAGGATTGCCTTTTATAATTCCTACTACTACACGTCAAAAAGAAAAACGAAAATTGGGGGGAGGGGGGGTCAGGCTCGAGGCTCAGGACAGCCAAACAAAACTGCGATTGGGTTTTGTTACAGTCTTTACAATTCACGCCTCTCTGCAACTTTCACATTTCATTCTTTCTTCTTCTGCCTTGATTGTTTTAAATGTTTCCCACAAAAAAAATTTTGGAGGGCCATGAAAATAGAATTATATGAACTCTTTTTTTTTTTTTTCTTTCTTTGGGTTAAATTAAATCCCTTCCTTTCTCATATTTTTTAAACCTTTTATATTTGATTGATCAACGATGCCGGTTGTATACGCAGGTAGATTATTCAAATTAAGCCAAACTTCTAATTAATTGATTGATGAAATCTGAGTTTGTGCATTTTAATTTTCAATATAATTAAAAAAATTTGTAACTCTAATCAAGCTTTTTTAAAATTTATTTTTAGTTTATTGGTGAAGTACAAATAAGAAAAGATGTTAATTTCCACAAAAAAAAAAAATCAAAGTATGTAATGAAAAAAACACTCCAAACAAGTAACATCTTTTCAAAACTCCAGTAGCACTCTTTATAACAAAATGACACTTACTAGACTCCAAAGTCAAAATCCTTTTAGATCCTCTGCTCTACCAGTTGAAAAGTCGAATGTATTTCCTGCACAAAGATAAGAATTATTTGAATTTTTATTACAAGTTTGTGGAAGAAATAAAGACAAGTTGGAAGCAGGAACCCTGCACTTTCCAACGCTTAATTACATTCTTAGATCGATGAAGACATAGCCCACATTATTAGTGGTCATTAAATAAAGTAGAAGAAGCCCCCTTGGATTTATCATTTATGTTGATGCCTCTTCCTGGGCAAGGGGTCCCTTACGGAAGAGCTTTGAAATTATGTTGGAAAGAGAAAGTATGGGTTGCCACATAGTACACAATCTTTTGGGTGAAATTATTGGTTCTTTGATTTTCCAAAACTAAGGCCCCCATTTACCTTAATTATTTTGCATAGGGAAATAATGGATGATATTACATTTATAAGAAATTATCATTAATAAAGTTTTTATATTTTATAAGCAGAATTAGCAGAGTAATTATTAAAGTATACTTAAAAATAAAAAATTTTAATAAAAAATAAGATATTTATCAATTTTTTATTTGATTTATAAAATTAAAAAATTTCACTAATAATATATCGGATAATTTCTTTATGTTTATATTTCAATGTTCGTATGCTGTGATGTAAACGAGCTGGTGGGGATTATTTCAGTCTCCATTGACCATTGTCCCCTAACTAACATCAATAACAGGGAAAAGGCTGAATAGACTTTAATTTCCCATGAAGGTTTAACATACTGAGAATGCATTGCTTACTTGATATGGCTAAACATGCATGGGACTGCCTTTTATTTATCATTTCCATCTTCGATAAGAATATCGTAGACAGACAATAAACCACGTTGATTTTTTTTTTTTTGGTTATTAATGCTGCAATTAGAGGGTATGATAGGTGTTGATAATCTCAAGTGAGGTACGTATAGTTTTTCCTTCCTTTTTTTCACCTTAAACCTTCTTTTTTCGTTCTTCTGCCTCCCTCCTTCCCTCCCTCCGTCTGCTCAATCACTCTTGAATAACCTTTCCAAATTGAACAAGAGCTGTCCAAATTTTTGATTTCTCCTCTTTTTTATGTGCTAATTCTCTCTTTTCTTTGTTTCATTTTCTTACTTTTTATTTATTTAATTCTGAAATTTTAATAATTTTATTTTACTATAAATTTCCAAATGAGTTATTGTATTGCATATTGATAGTCAAATTTTAAATCAACAAAAAAAATTCCAAATATTTAGAATTAATAATTCAACAAAATCATTGATAAAAAAATGTAAGTAAGACTATAAAAATAAAATAAAATATTTTTTATATTTGAAATTGTATTAAATTTTTATCATCTAAATTAAAAATTCAATACTTTATCAACATAACATCTCTAAAATGGGCCTAATTATATATTAGGACATATCCAACGGGTTGATCTCACAATCCTCATTGGGTGGACTAGTGTTCAAAACTACCCGGATCAACATTCAATTTTAATAATGTCAATACTTTAAAAAAAAAAAAAAAAAAGAACAAGAAAATAATTGTAAACCTACCCGGCAATACCTTGGATTTGAACCGAAATTGAGCTAATTGTAATCTTGGGATTGAATATTAATTATTTCCCATTTTGATTATTTCCAATAGCTTATGCAAAACCAGCACTAACATGCCAAAATTTTTACTAATTATTAAACTTAAAATAAACTTATCTTTTCATATAATTAATAGGTCGAAATCCATCTATTACCTTTATGTTCAATTACATTTTAATATATACTAAATAACCATTCATATACAAAGGTAAGTGTAGAAATTAATCATGGATTATACACATATACACGGTCATGTAATATGTTACGTAAAATTTTTAATTTTAATAGCCAAAATTTAAATTTTAACAATTATGATATAAAAAAATAACAATTAAGAGTATTTTAAAAATATAATGTGCATTGGCATTGAATAATACACAATGGTTATAATTTGTTTATTAGCAATGATAAATTAACTCAATTAAAACATCCTTACTGTCAAAGATAAATTGCTTCGATTGAAGAAATCATTTAATCTTATATTTATATGTCTTGAAGCGAATGGTGCAGTAGATTTGTTTAGTGTTATCAATTTTACATGAATGTTCCTAACATGGAATTTGAACGAAATTTATGTTCCAAATTTCTTTTATTAAAAAAGAAAACTTGATTGTTAAAATCAATTAAATAACATGTGCTACCTCCAAAACTCTAAAGCTTACCATTGTCAAAAAGGTGATTAAATTAGGGGAATGTTAGTGGGAAGCAGGCATATGCTAGTAACAAAGGAGTAGTTGGGGTTAAGGCTTTATCTATGGGTCACTTTAACCCATGGTACCTTTTATGTGCCCACCCAATCAATAATTCACTCATCTTTCTCTCCAACTTATCATTAAAGCCTGCATGACTTCAATTATTGCAATGATCCCAAAAGCATGACATATCTGACCTGGTCACATCCTCTATATGTATATTTTAATTGCCTCCTTTGTTCAAAAGCCACCCCACGCGCGTGGGACCACCGATCCCTCCCCTAAACCCCCATTCCCCTTCAAAATTTCAACCCAATTTTACACTCCATTGGATACCCAATTGTGGGTTCTTTATTTATTTTTTTTTTCTGCTTAAAAGACACAAAAGAACTCTGCCCTTTAATTTTTATTATTATACAAATATACATACTTTCTTTGGAATAGTAAAAGATGGTCTCTTTGTCTGCTTGGATTGAACATAATCAAAAGAAGTTTTTTGGTCAAAATCCCATGCTATTTTCCAATCTAAATAGGAAATTACTTTATTTTTCTTTTCTTCCCAATGTTTTTCTCTGTCCATACTTTAAGACATCAGGCTTAGCTCAAAAGGAAGGGGTTTTGGATCATTTTAGCCTATGGTTGATGTCACCTAGGAAGAAACTGGTAAAGGTGCATTGTTTTGGTTGGTTAGTCAGCGTTCCCAGGCTTCCAGCCCCAGTCCCGGGGGGTGGGTCACTTCATTTCAATTACGCTATTGGAAGAAATGTCAATTGACTACTCGGTAACTGTAAATCATGGATTAAATTGGCTATCATTTGTAAGCAAACAAAATAACAAACAGTGCAACGCTAAATAATTGTGTTTGGTGCACAACACATTTTAATCATTATTTCCTCATATCATCATGATGATTAGTGCAATAAATATTTAATACTAGTACTTGTAAACATTCTATTAGCTAAGATTTAGTCAAAAAATTTTAAAAAAAAAGTTGGGTCCAAAGTGTAGAAGTTTGATGATCCCTGCCATCGGATGAAAAATCATAATCTCATGCTGGGGTTATGATGGTTTCTGGCCCTTGTTTGGTGAGAACACAATAATTCACTAACATTGTGAAGTTATAGTGGCATTAATTCACAAAATCTTCCCATCAAGTATTTAATAATGGATTGTGCTGTGAAAAGTGGTGCTGCCATTGTCGTTGCCTTGTACCCGGTAAGCCTCATGTTCTCATCAGTCATCAGTCCCCCCACCCCTCCCGTTCCCTTTTTCATTCTTTAAAAAGTCAAATTTATTCAAATTCCATTTGTTAATACTAAAACCGAAGATTTTGCTCTAACCTTAGAATAAATCCCTCTTTCTCATTGTCTTTCTCGCTCTTTAATTACCTTCTCTCTCGTGCATGAACTGTTGTATATTTATATTGATTCACGTGCGTTTGTCAACTGGATTTGTCGGTCAATCTTTACTCGCACAAGGCAAAGCAAATAAAAAGGAGTGTCATAGAGGGAGGGGGTGGTGGGGTGTGTGTATACATTAAAGAAGATTGGATAGGGTTTTTTTTTTTAACTCTCTTTTCAGGGTATATCTCTCTTCATCAAATCAAAAAAAAAAAAAAAAAAACAAACAAGTTATTCAAAGCCGTCTTTGCAGTTGGTTTGATTTTGGGGGATCTCTTTGCAAGAAAAGTCTGATGGAGTTAGCTTTGAGCTTGGGTGATCCCTCGAAGCCATTTACTTTTCTTCATAAAACCCCAAAGTTATCAAGCAAGAATCTAGGGTTTTGCATGGGGCTCGGATCACAAGAGGAAAGGGATGGTTTTGAAGCTGAAAATAGAGGAGAAGCTAGTAGAGATGGTGATGACAAAAGGGTTTCTTCAGATCCACCTCTTCAGCTTGACCTTCTTCCTTTCTCTCCTGTTCATCGTACCCGACCTTCTTCTCAGCTTCGCTTTCCTTGGCTCACCGATAATCGTAAGTTTTTTTTTTTATTTGCCTCTTTACTCCAAAGCTTCATGCTTTAGCTTCATGCTTTCTTTCATGTTCATCTTTCTGTTTTATTTTTTCTAAGAAATGGAAGAAAGAAATTTGAAGTTTGCATTTCCTGCTAATAAAAAATATTTCTAATATTTATTAATTTCGTGCTTGATCTAGTCAATGCAGAAATTTCCTTTTTTCCTAATGAAGAAAATGAAAAAACTGTCCTCTTTTTTTCTTCTTTTAGTTTTCTCTGCAAAAAAGATATTTTATGGGATATTAAGATCTGGGTATTTTTGGATTTTGATTATTTTTATATTTTTTTATTATCTGACATGAGGCAAATATAAACTTCTGCATTGTTACATTGCTGATAGAAACGGGTTCATCGGAAATACCGGGAAGAGGGTTAGATGTGAACCGGTTACCGGTGGTAGCGGTGGCGGATGAAGTTGAGGAAGGAGCGGCACTCTCGTCTCCCAACAGCGCGGTGTCATCCTTTCAGATGGATTTTGGGATTAGAAACGGAAGCAGTAGAGGCAAGAGAGATCTGGAAGTTGAAACTGAAAGGGCTAGCTCAAGAGCCAGCGATGATGATGAGAACGGTTCAACTCGGAAGAAACTCAGGCTATCTAAAGATCAATCTGCTTTTCTTGAAGAAAGTTTCAAAGAACACAACACTCTCAATCCTGTAAGTCAAAACAAAATCATTTTTTTTTTATTTCTCTCCTTTTTTTAGGGTTCTGGTTTAACATTTTGTTCTTGATTTTTTTTCCCTTTAAAATATTGGTTCAGAAGCAAAAACTTGCCTTGGCCAAGCAATTAAACCTTCGTCCTCGCCAAGTTGAAGTTTGGTTTCAGAATAGAAGAGCAAGGTATATCTTTTTTTTTTTTTTTTTTTTTAGTTCATGGTTGTATTTTATTTTTTGGTTTTTTTTTTTTTTTTGATTGAATAAAATTGTACAAAACAGGACAAAATTGAAGCAGACGGAGGTAGATTGTGAGTATTTAAAGAGATGCTGCGAGACACTGACGGAAGAAAATAGAAGGTTACAAAAAGAACTGCAAGAATTAAGAGCCTTGAAAACTTCTCAACCATTTTACATGCAGCTACCTGCCACTACTCTCACTATGTGTCCTTCATGTGAGCGTGTAGCCACCACTTCCACCACCGCTGCTGCCACACCCAACACGTCGGCCGCCGCTGGCAGCAACACCGATACCAAAACTGGAATCTTACCACTGACCAAGACTAAAGGCTACCCTTTTTCTGCTCTGCAAACACATGTGACCCAAAGCCAGCCCCAGCCCCAAGCCCACCAGGCTGCTTCATGAAATCATTGGATGTGACCAGTCAAAAGATGTGACCATCTCTCTTTTTTTTTTTTTTTTTCAATTCCTGTAAATATTTTTGGCTTGGAGGAATATTTTTTAATTTCCTGAATTTTTTAATTTGTCTGCAGCAGATTTCATGTTGATGGGAAGGGGAAAAACAGAGATTTGAGTTTTTGATAGATTTTGTTTTGACTGGGGTGGAGAAGTGCAAGAAATTTTGTTAGAAAGCTGGCTGTTTTGTTTGACGAGAATGAAAGAAATTAATTAATATATATAGTTACTGCCCTAATGTAATCAAAATGGTTTGTGTATTGAAATTGAATTACAATCCTAAAGGTTTATTTATTTATTTATTTATTAGTACTATAATATCACCATTCATTTATTTCGACATTTTCCGACGCATTTATATTCGAGAACTTCAAATTGAAATATCATATTATTTTTTTTGTAAGAAAAAAATTTGAGATAAATAGATTGTTTAGTCTTTCAGATTATGATAAGATGTGTCGTATTTAATAGTTTAAAATAAATGATTATAAATCATATATTTGAAATAATTTCAATGATTATATTTCAATAAATAATCATTGATAAAATTCGAATTTAAAAATTATTGAAAATATTTTTAGGAGACTGTAACTGTTGATTTATGCTTGGACTATTAGTCAATTTCATATAGTTTTCCTTTTTGTTAAGTTAGTTTAATCAATAGAAGAAACAACATATATATATATATATATGTATATAAAGAGAGAGAGAGAGAGAGAGAGAGAGAGAGAGAGCTTTTATAATAAAAGAATAGAAGAAATAGAATAAATAAAATAACCAATTAAATTGTTAGAATTTTTTTGGAACTAAAAAAAAAAATTTAAGATCAATAGAAGTTTCGATACAAGATTAAGACATACCACAAACTTAAAAAAAAAAATTTCATTAAATTAGATATCACTCAGCAAATAAGACTGTTAATAAAGCAATTTGAATCTAAATATTACAATCAATTATTTAAACTTTAACAACTCATCAATCTCGATTGGCATTATTTGAATTACTGCTCCCTGAACTCTTACTAGAAAAAACAATCAGTGTTCTCATGGACAAAAAATATTAATTACCCTTTATTGCAAATATTAATTGTCCACTTAAGTGAAAGTAATTAATATAGAACGAATACAATTGACTACAGTGCAATTATAGAGATAATGGACAAAGAGAGTGTGCATAGTAATTTCATTTTTTATTTCATTTCATTGAGAATGGAACCAGTAGTATTTATGCAAAAGTTATACAGGCACTTATCTCATTGAATCAGATGCTTCGATGCAATTGAATAGCAGTTTAATGAGTTTTCTTAACGAGTGAGTTAAAAACACTTTTTTAAAAAATCTCAAGTGCAATCGATAGTACTTTAATGGATTTTTGGATTTAGGGTTTCGTTTATAATTAAGAGGAAATAGTGAAAAGAAAAAAAATTTATTAAGCTATTTTTTTTTTTATAATTAATACTTCTATAAGGTTAGTCAAATTCATTTAATAATTTTAAAAGAAGGACCAAATTGGTGGGACCGACTTATTATTAGCAAACTTTATGATACTATGTACTAGTACATGAGTTTTAAAAAGAGATTTTTTCATGTTCAATTTCTATTTTATTGGCCCTTTTCATGAAAATAATTTAAAAGGAAAATCCTTAAGCAAGTTTTTATTATCTTGCTAAAATAAAAGTATAACTATTTTAGTGTTAGCCTTGTGATAGCTATAGAATGGGAAAAAAAAAATGACCCAAAATCATTTTTCCTAACCATTAATAGCATAAAAGCAGCCCTCCTTCTGGAAGACTTTTATTTATTTTTTTTTTTTTTCAGTTGTTATTTCACGTGTTTGCCATGAATATTCTTTTATTTATTCAAAAGAATGCAGACACAAAGACCAAATGCATATTGTTTTGAAAGAAAGTTCTTGAAAATCTTTATGTAGTAATTAGTAAATTATATGTATAATAACGTGAGATTTGGAATTTGAAAATTAAAATGAAAAAAAAAAGTAAATAAGTTATTTACCGTAATGCTTTTGCACTTGTTTTATGATACAAATTATATTGCATGTTTTTTTTTTTTTTAATGATGAACAGAAGAGTTGGAGTTTTTTTTTTTAATAAAAAGATAATAAATGTTAAATTTTAAATTTTAAATTTATTTAATTTAATATCGCATCTTAAAAATTATTACATAAAATAATAAAACTAACCTTTAAATTAGTCAAGTTTGAATTTGCCTTACTTTAATCTCAAAAAACAATTGTACTCATTGGTTGTGAAGTAAAACTTTTTTCATACCAAAGGGCCATGGTTGAAATCCCACAGCTATAATTCTCTAGAAGGTAGAGAATAGAGATCTGTTCAAACTTGATGGCAGATGATATCTAGACAAGTCTGCATAAAAATTTAAAAAAAAGGCAAAATGTTTTGTGCTTCAACCCTGATTATGACAAGGCCAGAAACAACAAATCTGCCAGAACAGGCTGCTACCTTGTAGAAGTTAGGCATATGAATTAATATTTGCGAGGGACGATGGCGGCATGTAACTATCAATTAGATCATAAAAAATTTAAACAGTAATGATCTCAAATGCCTTAATTTATGCGTTGTAACTGGCCGGTAAGTATCTAGGGTTTGATTAAGCCAACCCAAGATCCATTTTGAAGAAACAATTGACTAATTGAAACCAATTAGCATGTCTAGCTGTCGATTTTAAATTCAAACTATGCATTTATATACAAGTAATTCACAAGATTATGCTCCAAATCAAAACCAAAGTTGTTATGAATTAGTAACTTGTACTAATTTTCATACAAATAAACATTTTATCCAACAAAAAATACTCTCGTGTAGCTCAAAATATAATAGTAAGTGTATTTCATATATTTAGAGACCATACACACATTTCTTTTCAAAAAAAAAATAATTCAGAATTTAATTCAATTAATTTATATAATTTTTTTTTAAAAATAATAATTAATAAATTTAAAATTTGAATATCAACTCATGCAATCTTTTTTTTTATTGTAAAATTACAATATCTTTTATAAAAAAAGAAATAGTCAACTACAACATGTAATTAATTTATTTTGAATAAAATTCCAAATTATAGGACTAAATGCATTGAAAATTTTGGCCGTTCATGGGAATAAAGTGCTTAGAGAATCTAGAATCTAGATTGTTACATTTGAACTTCGCGCAGTTTGATTTTATGATTAAAGAGAAAGTGGGAGAGGAAGGGAAAGAAGTTTGGACTCTCTGATCATTTCAGGGATCTCACCAAGCTCAAATCACTGAGATATTCGCCATTTATGCCCCCTGTTGGATGATCGCAAGTGTTGGTGGACCAGGTGAAGGATCCTTAAGTTGGGCCATCTGGCACTAACGAGCAACAACTAAAACTTTAATTTGTTAGGTTAAAAATTTTCAATCAGCATCAGCGACCAAGAATCAATTTAATCAGATTAATTCGAATATCTCGACAGTAAAAAGGTATTAAATTAGAACAATGTAAAAAAGTATGAGATTTGAGCATAGCTGATCCCTTGTTGGCGCCATCCAAAATGTAACCTCTCGACGAAACAAGTGGGGAACCACATGGCATATTTGTTGGGAAAATAATTGATCAACACTTAAGAAGTGAAAATGGGGTCCAAACTTTCTTTTCGTTTTGAGAATTTTCAATGCTCAAAAATCACTTTGGATCCAGTTAATCCGAAATCAAGCTGGGTCGGATTCTTAAGAAAGTCAAACTCTCTCAAATTTATTTTTTTTATTTACGAAATTCAAAATTAAAATCTTAATTAAAAAAAATCGAGCTCCTTATTACTTATGACTTGAATCAGTAGACTCAAAAGATTGTTCTATATGTTGAGGACACTCGGCTTCACTAATCACTTTGACACTTGAAAATTGGATAAATTTTCGAAGAGAATGGATTTTTTTTTGGGCTTTTTGGAGAATGGATATTGGGTTTTTATTTTTTATTTTTTGGATTTAATCTGTGGATTATTTTCTTACATAAGTTTTCGGCTTATAAGATTGGGTCACTCTTGGGCTTGGTAGTGATTTAAGGAGATGAAATTAAATAAGGGGAGAATGACTGTTGCACATCAAGATCGCTCGGCAAACTCAGCATGATGGAGAAGAGGCTGGGATCCAATAGAAATGTGGGGGTTTAGTCCAAAGTCTTACTATAATAAAAAGATAGGAGGCTGCGTCCCTCAGCTTATAATGGGAGGATTGAAGAAGCCCAACCAGTCATTTACGATGAGAGTCCGCAAAATCGTGGGCTATTTTTTTCCAACCAAACCCAAAATGTCGAAAGAAGCCTTTCGATTTTCACCTCAATGATTGGATGCATTTTTTTTTTAATTATTTCCGAATTGTCTTTTTTCAAAAATTGCTATAAAGCAAATGTAAATTTGCAAAAAGAAAACTCATATTTGATTACATAATAATATAATTGTTTCATATAAATGGAAAGTAACTATCTATAGAAATTTAGGTTCTTTTTTTTATAGATACTTTTTTTACTATTTATTTTCTTTTTTTTTAAATTTATGTGGTACTTTTACCACATATCATACCAATTGAATTTAAAATTTTATTTTATGATTGAGATATTCTATGAAATTTTCTAAAATACAATTGTTTTAACCAAATCTCTAACATGAGCATATTATTTATAATTTTTTTATTATAATTATCTAATCATGATAAAAAAAATTATGTAAAAATATATCATTTATAAGTGTAAGTTCTACATAAATTTTTTATGGATCATATATAATTCTAAATTATTATTAGTTAATTCTATTATGAGTGAAATATTCCCAAAATAACAATATTTACTTATTTTTAATCGATCCAAATATTGTATTCAATAGTTTTTTTTTTTATAAAAAAAAATAGTTTTATGTGATAAAAGGGAAAGATATGCAGCTTTAAACGAAATTAAGATATTAAGATCAGCTTAAATGACAGAAATTTTAAATTTAAATTTCAAATTTGAATGCTCACATTTTATCAAGATAAAAAAATGAAATAATAAAAATAAAAAATAAAAAAATTTTAAATTTGAATTTGAATTTTTTTTTTTATCTAAGGAAAAATATGAATCTAATTCTTTAAGAATTAAGCAGAAAGATATGAATTTAACTCTTTAAATTAAATAAAAAGATACATACACTTATCCATACAAAATACAAATGCTATATTTTGAATTTGAACTTTAATACTTTTGTTTCACAATAAAAAAAATGAGCCTATTTCATATTTCAATTTCTTTTATATAAAAAAATTATATTTCATGATAAATATAAATTATATATAATATTATATTACAAAATATAAAAGCACCAATTAAGTGTTACTTATATAAACATTTATGTGAATAGTTTTATTATTTGACACATAAGAAATTACACAAAAAATTTACTTACGTAAATATTTACGTTGAAAAACTTTTAAATGTTGACAATAAAATCTAATTTAGATATATTATTTTTTAAATTAAATGAATTTTTTAATAATCTAGAAAGAGATTTTTTAATTTTAAGATTTTCGAATGTGATAATACATTATCTTTTTTTTTTTACTTAAAAAATTATTCAATAAATTTGTTTATTTTTATATCTCTATGTAAATCATTTTTAAATTGTTGATAACAAAATTTAATTTAAATATATTTTTTTAAAATAAATTTCATAATAATCTAGATATATTTTTAAATTTAAAATTTTCAAATGTAATGATATATTATCTCTTAAAACATTTTTCTTAACAATCATATATATATATATATATATATTACAAAATATGTTACTAGATAAATATGCAAATATGGACAAAAAATACACAGACAGAAAAAAATATTACAGCACATGTACAGAGTGATCTCTCCAAGAATTCTCAGCTTATCTTTTCTATGATCTTACTCCATAATTTGTACAAGTAGAAACACTAATTTATCTTATCTTTTTTTCTTTATTTTGTTTCTACAATTTCAAATTGTAAGTAAAATCTGTACTACCTATATGTGATTCGACCCGAAAAAACTAAGTTTGGATTTATTTATTTTACCTAGCTTCTCCTTTGATGTTGCCGCATCTTGGTTTCTTTTACAAGGAGCTCAACATACAAAAGCTCGTTCCACGAATCGGGCACACCAGGAAGGCACCAATGGCTGCAGTCCTGGTATTTTAAAGGTTCTCTTCTTTCCTCCTCCGACATATGTTGCTTCTGGTGCTTCCGGTAGATTGATGGGTGACCATCCTTTCGGAAATCAGTCAATCTGGTAATATTTAGGTAGGTGACATGCGTTTTCATCCCCTTAAGCACTGATTCTAACACCAACATCTTTGGTGGATATGGCGTCAGATATGTCTCATTCCTGATCGGCTCAGTTTGGCTATCACATGCTCCGCCTGAATTCCAATGCCCGCCACTGGAGAAAGATTCAAGCATCAATAAGCACACAATCCGGAAACAATTATGAAGGAAGAAATAGTATTGTGCGTTCAAAACAAAATTTCTCTTCACCTGAAATGGGTAGCAGAATAACCCCTGAAGAACACCATAGATTTCATAGGATTTACATTGGCATCAACCCATCTAGCCCATGTCGTCAAGGCTTTTCGAAAGGCCTCAAGAACATGCAGTTCATAGTAAACATGACTACCTTCTTGGTAATAATCCATCCTGTAGTTTTCCATAGTTGAACATAGAAACAATCAATAATATATCTCAATCGATCACAGAATAACAGGGACAAAATTTTTAAAAATAATAATAATAAGTTCAATGGAAATATATATAATCAACCAACCCTTTGGAAGTTTTCTCATGAGTCCACCAATGCCCCGTGTTGAAGATGAGGATATCTGCCGATTTATATAGATCAGATGATTTTCCAACAAGATCAAGCCGAAGTGTCTCCTTCTTCGCTCCATTTTTGTCAGGCATTTTCCATTCTCGGACCAAGAACGGAGATACGAAGAACTCTAAAGTGCAGTTATAATCCTATCCATCATCATCCAAGCCAACCCCAAAAGGATAAGCAAATAAGCCTCATCAAATTTGAAGTAAATATATGACAATATTTAACAAAGATGAACAATTTTATGTCAATAACCTACTTTGAATATGAAAGAGTAGGAAGCTTCCCCTCGAAAATAGTGTCTTCCATGGGCTTCATATACATTTTTTGGATTTTTTGCAGCACCTCTCAGGATGCAAACTAGAGATTCCCACATATTCCTGTTTAAGGAGTCGCCCACAAAAACAAGCCGCTTTCCCCTCAACAACTCCAACATGTGACCACCATTCAATCTTTTAGGAAAAAAAAAATCAGATAATGTCAATTAGTCTGAGCTTTATTGGCCAAAAAAATCTTAGCTTAATAAAAAAGAGAACTACATCGATTGCACCGAAGAAGAATCTTTCAATCTTTTTTAGTAAGCCGTTTGGATTTAAGATACAATTAAATTCATCGTACATTTAATTAAATTTAAATATTAATTTTAATAAAATTAAATTAATATAAACTTTTTATTAAAATTTTTTCCAACCACAATTACAATAAATTTTATTATTATTTTTAATCTTATAATAGTCAATCCCACGACTCTGTCAAACGAGCCTTAGTCAAAAAATCAATTAATCTTAACTTAAAGAAAAAAAGAAAACTAAATCCATTGCACTAAAGAAAAATCTAGACCGACAATTTTTAACAGGACACAATTATATGATAAAAACGATAAAACATAAAATTTGCTAAATTTGTTTGAATTTCCATTAAAGAAAAAAACTACTCAAATTTGGCTGATCGAATATGCTAAAAATATTACTTGGTTGATAAATCGGTTTAAAACAATGAACAAAGCCTAAAAAAAAAAAAGAGTACTACCTTGGCAAGGTGCAGCCTTTAGGCTTCCATTTCAATTTCTGATAATCTTTATCAGGCCTTCCATTGGTAATACAACTAAACTGCAGATCAATAAACGAACAAGACCCCGGCTTATAAAGCGGATACGAATTATCCTTCACCCATCCTCCATCAAACAAATCGCAATTTATCAAAGACTCAACCAAATTCTCAATCCTCTGTTTAACTGATACCCCTGAACCACTCCCGTTGCCCTTGTTTTTCCCGTTCCCCTGTTTCTTCGTCAGGGAAGCAGTGTGGTTTGATGCCACTCCTTTTGGGGCTACACTTTTCTCTTCCTTCCCAGAACTTACCTTGTTGGAAGAATCAGACTTACCTGGCGAATTTGTGCTCTGATTAGCTATCACGGGAGCTTTATCAGTTATAATTGCAGTCTGATTAGCCTTCAAAACTTGAGCTTTATCAGAATTCTCTTTCTTTTCGCCCTGGGTGCTTGTACTAGGCCGATTTTTATCCACACTGGGACGAGAAACTGCCGTCTGATTTGCATGCAAAACCGAACTTTGGTTGTTGTTTATACCTGTGTTGGGGGACCGAAAAGTTGTATTTTTTGAACTGGAAAGTTCTTTATTTTTGTTGAAAGATTGGGTTTTGTTGGTGTTTTTTTCAGAAACTAGCTCCTCTCTTTGGTTGGCTGATCGAGGGCCTTGCTGTTGTTGTTGTTGTTGTTGTGAAGAAGAAGAAGTGTTGGAAAAGAAGTAATTAAAGATGGAAGAGAATTGAGATCTGTAAGAGTCACCAGATGTAGTAGCAGAAGTGGTGGAACTTGCTGAAAAGATGTTGGTGGCCCAAGGAGAGGAAGAGTTTGAAGAAGGTATAAAAGCTAAAAAAACAGTGAATCCAACAAAGCCAAACATGAAGAAAGCCACTGTTCTTCTTGTTTTGATTATTGAAAGCAGATTCTTAAATTCTGCTGTTATAGTTGTTCCTCCATTGATGGACATGTACTTTGTGCTATCCGCCATGCAAAGGCAAACCCTATTCCTTTGACTGTCTATCTCTCAATAATCAGAAATGGAAGGATAGCAGATGGGAAAATGCTGAGAAAACAGTGTTTGGGGAGAGAGAAAGTGGAAGTGGGGATAATCCTAGAGTGATGTGACTGTACAGAAAAGAAAGTCATGTACGTTTAAGAGAAACCTAAAAAAAAATGGAAGAATAAATGGCTTTAAGAAAAAGGGATGGTTTCCAACTTATTAACAGTTCTGCCATTCAATAAGCTATTTTAATTTTTTATGTTCAAATCGAATTAAATTTGGGCGCCTTTGGAGAGATGGGATTTTCAATTTTTAAAAGTTTTTACTTGTGATTTAGATATAAATCTCTTTTTAAAATAAAAATTAGTACAAAAAACGGCTGACTTATCTTATCAAATAATGGCAATAAGATTTAAATCCCTTTATTTTAAATAAAAATAATATTTTGTGAGAACAATATTTTTTATATAAAGGATAATTATTTTATAAATAGTAAATAGATTTTTTATTTTCGACAAATAGGTGTATAATATTAATTTATAGACATTAAGTTGTAATTAAAGTAAAATTAGTAAATTAACATACTCTTTTAAGATGTATTAAGAAACTAAAACATGTATTAGTCTTTTAAATTTGCTTATAAAATTAAAAATTTTATTATTAATGTATAAAAAATAAACTCTAAAGTACATATATATATATACTCAGTTATAAATGTTTTTTTTATTAGATAAATTTTTTACTCGTAATTGAATAATAAAAATTTCCTATCATTTTTAAAGGAAATAAATGGAGAAAAAAAATGGCAGAAACCGTAATATTGATCAAAATCCCCAAAATGAACGTACCCTTTAGATTTTACATTTTGAAAATTAGTATTCATGAGATTTCCACCTTTTACCTGTTTTATTTTTTTTCAATTTAATTGACGTTTATAAATGCCTGCCGTGTGGGACCCATTTTGACTGTTTCCTTTTTTTCATTTTAACTGTTATCGTCTTGTTTTTAAACGTACGTGTCGAACATGTACGGTCTTTTGACCAGAAACATTAGTAAAAACGTACGGTTGAGATTGAAAGGAGGATCAACTCCCGCAGCGAAGCGTCATCCGACGGTGAGAATAGTGGCTGTGACGCATTTTCATTGGAGAGGGGCCCGTCGTACAGACAAAAAAGGTTTAGGGGAGAGCAAGGGGAGGATACAAACTATTATTATTGTATTATAATTATTAAAATTATATAAAGTTTAATATGAAATTTACATATCTTTTTATTTTAATTTAATAAATAAATTTATTTATGATTTTTTTAATTTTAAACCATGTTATCTCTATATTTTTTATTGTATAATTTTTATATCATATTACTATATTATATTTTAAATTATCTGGTCTAAAATTATTTGTGACAAATGGTAACTATACTTACTAATTTGATTGGATTAAATTTGATAATTTAAAATATGATATGATAATATGATATAAATATAAAACAAAAATAAAACATAAAAATAATATAACTTAAAATTTTAATAATAATTATATATTAATTTAAGAAAACTAAAAAAATATTTTATATTTTTACAACGATACGAATTATAATATATAATTTTTATATAAAATGTAATATAAAAATATAAATTTTAATATTTTATACTACATGAGTATATAAATTATCAGATCTAATTTGAATGTATAATATTAACTTTGAAAAATTAAAATAAAATAATTATTATAATAATATAATTAAATAATATAATTATGAAATTAATATTAATGTCAATATATATTTAAATACAAAATATAATAATAATAATAATAATAATAATAATAAAATATGTTAGCTTGACTAAATACAATACATTATCATAATTAAAGAATATCTTAAATTTTTAATTTGACATTAAATCAATCAACTACTTTACATTCATTAAATCATTTAAGATGATAAAATTTCCCTCCAATTAAAGATTGAAAGGGCAATGAAATTTTTTGTCTCCAACTACTACCCAAATGTATTTTCAATACAGCTAGAGACAAAAAAAAAAAAAAGAAAAAAAAACTTAGTATTTTGCGCTATAATAAAATCCAAACGAGCCATTTGTCGTTTTGGGTTTCAAGGAATTGTAATAGCCAAATGTTTGGCCGACTTGGATAAGGTCTAGGTGGTTGGATCAATGATCTATCCGAGTTTTTGGCTTTAGGCAGGTTTTGTCCTCCTTGAAACACAATAGCGCTTCATTAAAAAAGAAAAACAATTTTTATCATAAAAGAGCATTAATCAATTCATAAAATATAGATTTTGTTTCTTAAAAAAAATGAACTCTAAGATATGGAAGGGAATGTAAATCTTAAATCTCAAACTATATAGCGATAATAATAATAAAATTCGTGTTTGTTAGTGAAAAATCATTGACCATTCAAAAAGTATTCCACTTAAACTACTCCAACAAACAAACCCTTTTGTAAATGCAAAGTAAACCATTGATATCTGACTGCCCATGAGAGACAAAAGGAAAATAATTCAGAATCAATAAGCTTTAAAGAAAGATTTTTTTTCACCTTGTATATTATCAATAAATTAATAATTAATCCATTAATCTTTCTTCTTATTTTGGAAGCAAATGAAACAATTAAATAAAGGTGTAATACTTAAATAAACTTCAAAACTTATTTTAAACTAAAAATAGACCGTTTATCAATCTTTTATTTTCTAAAAGTAAGTTTATATAATTTTCTTTTATTTGAATTAAAATTTTGATGATATAAAACATTTAATTTTTTATAAAAATTATTTAACTAAAAGATTTAATTTATAAAAAAATACTTATTTAGATTTATTTAAATGAATTAAATACTATTTTAAAAATTTATCAATTGGACATTATTCATCCAATTATACAATTTAATGAGTATGATTATAATAAAATAAAATATCTGACAGCTTATTTACATTTTTAAGTAAAATTCAATAATTTATTTGAATATTAAACGTTAAATAAACCACATACAAATATATATATATATATATATGAAGATAAAAAGTTGGAAGTTTTGACCATTGGATCCACACTTATCACATGTGATAAAACTTGACAAACGAGCTTATATATAAAATAATACTATTTTTTTATTAGCATAAAACAATAGTTAAGAGTTTTTTTTTATTTTTTAAGAAACAATAATTACGAGTTAATGCATTGAATATTTGATTTAATGATAAATGTTATGTATTTTCTTATAAAAAAATGTGAGGTCCGAATTTTTTTTCAAATAATTAATAAATAAAATATTGACAACTGAAATATTGAAATGTGAGAAACATACTAAAAATACAAGTGTGGTTTCCTCTTGGGGACCATACGTACGGAAGGTTAAAATTTGGACAAAAATAATTTTGAAGGGTATCTTGGGATGACGACGCAGATATTTTTTTTAGTATACACAGCAATGATTGTCGATGAATCAGACAACAACTAACCCATTTGATTAATCCAACAGGATATTATATTAAGCATTATGTAGATGACTTTAGTTTTGTCATGTATTATTCTAACAGATGATAAATCATTTCTACTTAAAGTACTTGCTTAATAAAAAAAAAATCACAGCTTGAGAAGCCGTATATTCCCAAGGTAGACTTCGGTGGACGCGTCAACTCCTGAAATCTAGCTAGGCACGATGTCTGTCGGGCTGTTCTGTCTTGATTTAGGATTTAATCATTCTTTTTCATTTTCAAGGGTTTGGAACTTTCCTCCTCTCTTTGTAAAAGTATGAAAAGTAAATAGCATGCATCATTCTTAAAACAGTCTGAACATAATGAACTATACTACAATCAAATACTTGATAGAATTATTAGTTAAAATGGGTAAAAAAAAAAACACACTTTGCTTGGAAAAATTTGTGACATGTAGTATTTTCTTTTTTATTTTAAAAAATACTTAATTAAAAATTACATGCAATGTCATATAATTATTAATAGATATAAAATAATAGTATAATATTCTAGAAGGAGAGTAATCAGTCATTTCAATCACCAACATAATATAAAGATAAAAAAAGAAAAATGTTCACAAGTTTTATGAATATCAAAATTTAAGTTCATGTGATGCACGGATAATAATTTTTAAATAAATAAAATAAATTTTTAAATATTAATAATTGACTAATAACAACTATAGATTAAAAGTAGTTACACCAAAAAATTTTGAATTAATAATAATGTTCATTTAATCTATAAACACCTTAAAATAAAAGATAATAAAAAATGGAACCAATGAAAATTTTGAATGAGAAGTGATTCTACATACAAATATTTGAATATAATAGTAGTAAATTTCTTTTTTATTTGAATTTATAATTGAATTTTGCTAATAATTATAAATTTTTACCAAATTTAAGCTGAAATTTGTAATATCATTGAAAATCAAATGATATTAAGTAAATCAATTTGGACATGTAATAATTAAAAGATATGTGATACTAAATTCGACTATCACATATAAAAAAGATAAATCAATCACAAAATTAGATAATTTTTTATTATCTATATTCTACTATTTAAAATTAAAGTATTAATTATTAGAAAAACATCAGTTTGTTTTATTTTAAGAAATGTTATATTTATAATTTTAAAAAAAATTATTTTTTAATGATAAAATACGTTGTTAGTATTCTTATATATTTTTAAACCTATCAACCTTAATATATATAAGACTAATAATTTATTATGCACACTTAACTCTTTTTTGTCGATTTTATATTCCAATATATTAAAGATAATAAAAGTTCACATTTGGATTTAGTTTTTCTTAAATCCAAATGATAGTATATATTTTTTAAATTATATGAAATTCAACTTATTCTAAATGTTTAAAAAAAAATTTCACACCCCTAAAAATTTTGTAAAAAAAATAATAGCATAGTAAAATGTTGAATAAAAAATAACCTTTTTGAATTATTTGGTGAAAATAACTATAATTTACCATAAACCTTATAATACTTGCTATATGTATCAAAAAATTGAAACTAAAAAGCTATTTCTATCAAATTTCATTTATTTGGATAGTAATTAGCTCCATTTCAAATAAAATCATGAAAGTGATAATATCAAAACAACAAACATAATATCAGAATGATAAAAAGAAAGTCACATCACTAAAAGAGGAAATAAATCAATTTACTTCATATAAAAAATAAAAAATAAACTGCATACTTGATACATATTATGAGATAGGTGATAAGTGATCGCTTTTCTTTAATTTATCATCGAATTTGCTTTTTTTTTTTTCATAATAAAGTATAATGAGAATTTGAGGTATAAATCGATATCATAACAAAAAAAAATAAAGATATATACAATATAAGTATAGTTTAAATTATAATAGAACTAATAGCAATAGCCATAACTTAAAAAGAAATCCAAAACATTAAATTTTCAAGAAATTTTGCTTAATTTTTAAATTTTTTCAAAATAATTTTTTTTTTCAACAGATAAAACAATTATGATGAAAAATTAATCTAAAAGATCTTAACACAAAAGAAAAAAAAATAAAGCAGTAACCAAAATAATAAAAAACTAAACATAAAATAATTTGAGTATTTAATCCATTTATATATAACATCACAAACAAAAAGAAAGAGATACTAAGACCTAAGCTAGGTTTATTGCATGCTGAAAGAATATCACGACAATGGAAAAAAACACTCTTATTTATAGGATGGTTTTGAAAATAAGTATGGGATGATTTGTAACTTTTGAATATCTAATTGATTAAAATGAATTTAAGAATCAAGTCAAGATTAATCATAATATTTTACACTAAGAGTAATTTATGCTTGACAATTAGAATGATCAAACATATTATATATTTAACTGGTTTGGGAGAAATGAAAAAATAAAGATTTTGACATTAGTGTAATAATGGTAATGACTTTCATTTTATTTGATATATTTCAAAATTAATTTTAATTGATTTGATCATCTATTAATTATTTTAAAATTAATATACATATATATATATATATATTAAACTTGTATATATAGCTTAAAAGATAGAGTAAATAAATAGCTCATTGTTTTCAAAATTATAAAGTGGATTTTTTTTTACACAAATGTAATTTAAGAGTTAATATTATAATTGAAAAAAGAGAACACCAAATTATCTTATAATGATGGCAATTAAAATTTTAATAATTTTAATATGAATTTAATTGAAAGGGATTTAAGGTAAATAATAATAGAAAATAAATATAATTAATTTAATTTTTTAAGAATAATTTAAATAAAATAAATTATAAAATACACGATAAATTTTAAAGATTGTTCACATGTCACTAATAAAGACCATCCACATTGAAAATTTTCTTTTTTTTCTTTTTTTTCAAAGTTTATATATTTATATAAGATTCAAACTTTCGACTAAATGCATGTGTTGACAAGAACTATCTTTAGTCTTTAGTATTTTATTCCTCACATGTATTTTGATGACAAACGAAGCTACGAGGAAAAGGAAAATATGGAATTCAATTAAATCCTCGTAGAAGATTCAACTGTCATCGTGGGATTGGTCTTTAATTCTTTATAGCTTTAATTTCCAGAAGTTAAAACAGAAGTATGGTTTTAATGACGTTAAAGATATAACTGAGGAATTCACGTACACGCTATGTGTTTCGAATAAGTTTACGAGGCAGAGACGAGAGATCGCCTTGATGCCATGGCAACTAGGGGTGGACTCCAAGCCAATTAGGAGTGCACTCCAAGCAGATATCCAACTAGAATTGAAAGAAGCCTCCCCTTAGTAAATAAAATCCCCGACAGGTAAGGTTTTTATTATTATTATTATCAATTTTCATACCATTAAGACTAAGTTCAAATTCACTTATCATTGAGATAGGCGATCTTATCAATTGAATCAATATATTTACAAAAATTTATTCACATTATAATTAAAAATCTGCAATACCTTTGTTATTTGTTAATTTATTTTTAAGAAAGAAAGATATGAATCTTGACGGTTTCTTTTGATTCTTCAAAATACATACCCTAGCTAGCACTAAAATAATAGGCTAAGATTTCGTTTAGCAAATATATTTATATGTTTGTGTGCATGAAACTGTGATTCACTAGTTTTAAAATTTTCGGAAAGCAAATCTCAGAGGAACTTCTCCAACTTTTATACTGAATTAACTTGTACTAAAGGAACAGACCCCATTTTGGGCCATTCTACCCATCCACTAAGAAAATGTTAGTGTGAACTTTTCAATGATTTTTGTTTAATTTTGGTTTCATATATGGCTTATATGACTGTAAGAATTTATACAGATTACAGAGTAGCTTCCAAAGCAACTACAAACTATTAATATATACTTATTTAAACCCCAAAGCCCATACCATACTTGGAGGAATGGAGAAAAAGCAAAAGTCAAGATCCATTGATCCCAGGCTCATTCTACTACCACACAGACCGAGCTCTTTTCCCTTTCCAAATACAGACGCTCCTTTGCCATAGCTTCAACTTTGCCTTTCAAAAAAAAAGAAAAGAATGATTATGATCAGGATTTGAAAATTTGAATTGTTTTTAAAGATTATGGTTTCTTTTGATAGAAATCTAACTATAAAATGCATCTTTTAATGGTGTGGAAGTTCGGGCTTCCAAACCAAAAAATTGAAACCCTTATCGCATGATCTAACAATATTTCCGATGTTTGGAGTGAGTAAGTATTTTTTTTTTTATCTTTTTAAAATTCACTAAGTGAGTGTCTGTGCATTATAGTGGGTCAAAGTTTTTTTGTTTTATCATTCATATGTATAGGTTTTTTAGAATAATTTACATAGTTAAAAGAAAAAAGAAAAAATGACAGGGTACAAAAAACCAAATAAAGGTGACACATAAATACCTAAATCGATCTCATATCCCGAATTGATTTAATAATGACTTTTTACAAAATATCAATTGAGATGAACAAAAACTTATTTAATATTGATTGTTTTGTGATTTATATTAATTGACTCATTTTATTATAAAATTGAATTGAGATGAATAAAAATTTATTTGATATTGATTATTTTGTAATTTTTATTAATCGACTTATTTTATTATAAAATTAATCTAATTAAACAAATACAAAATACAAAAAAATAAGCAAAATTTTTTTAAATACTAAATATTTTTAAAAAAGAAAAAAAGTAAATAGCAAAAAAACTAAAAAGGAATAGCCAAAAAAAAAAAAAGGAAAGGCAAAAAAATAAGTCAAATGATTTAATACGTAACATCCTTATATACTTTTTATATCAATTGGATCTTAAAAATATATAAAAAAAAAATAAAGGAAAGAAAAAGTAAAAAAAACATGTGACATATTATTGGTACAAAGTAAGTCCAACAAAAAAAATCTAAAAAATTCTTCGATAAATCTTTTTTTAATTTTAAATAAAAAAAAAGTTAAAAAGGTAAAAAAAAAGTTAAAAAGGGTTTGGTATTAGTGGGTCTAAAGCATAAAAAATATTTATTAAATAATTTTAAAAAAAAGTTTAAAAAAAAGCAAAAAAAAAAAAACTAAACTAAAAATAACATGCGATAGCTCAAGGGAACGGTACTATTGTCCATACATTGTTCAATTGGGTCCAACAAAAAAATTTTAAAATTTTTTTATTAAATATTGTTTTGAAAAAAGTTAAAAAAGATTAAAAGAAGTAAAAAGAAAATTTAGTATAAATAAGTCCCATACAAAAAAAAAATTCTTTTAAAAATATATTTTTTATAATTAAAAAAAAATAGCTGAATGAAGTGGATCCTAAAAAAATAAAATTTTAAAAAATTTTATTAAATACTTTTAAAATTTAAAAAGGAAAAAAGTTAAAGAGGATAAAAATAATGGAAAGAAAAAAAAAGATATAAGTATATCCCAAACATAAAAAACAAAATCTATGAAATTTTTTTTATATAATTTAAAATTTTTTTATTAAATAATTTAAAGGAAAAGTTTAAAAATAAAAAAGAAAATTAAAAAACTACTAAAAATAACACGCGATAATCTAAAAAAACGATATCGTTGACTGTAGGGTTTTAAAAAATAAATTTCAATAAAAACTTTATTAAATCTTTTATTTAAAAAGGGAAATTTGAAAAAAAGTTAAAAAACTTTGATATAAAATATATTTTTTTATAATTTAAAAAATATTAATTAAAATATTTTTTAAAAAAATACAAAAACCTAAATGCAACACGTGACAGTTTAAAGAAATAGCCATGTATGTCGTACTTTATCAAAATTTAATTATTAGATTAGCAAAGAAGGGACAAATTAATTAACTACGGATAAAGCAAATGGCTTGACTTATTAAGTGATTAGAGTCCCCTTGACTCCCTACTCTATGACGATGGCGCATGAGCCATCCGTGATCTATAGAGCTAAACTTCGCTCTAGGACTAGGACTAAATAAAAGAAGTTGCCAACTTACTTTAAGAAGAAAAAAAGAAGCTAGGCTCACTTATATCTAGTTATCTTTTCAGGCTTCTAAAGAGAAAGGATGTTATCCTAACTGACAATAGCACTAATATATATATATATATATATATATTTTAATATCAAATTTTTTGATATTCGATAATTATTTTAAAATTTAATTAATTTATAATTAAATTAAATTAAATTAAATTTTATAAAAACAATAAGCTTTTTTAAGTGTTTTTTTTTATTTACAAAACTCAAAATTAAAACTTTATTTAAAAAAAAAATCAAAAGCTTTCTCAAATCTTTTTTTTTTCAAAACTTAAAATTAAAACTTTATTTAAAAAAATTAAAAATTCTCTCAAATCTATTTTTTTCATTTACAACAATCAAAATTAAAATTTTACTTTAAAAAATTAAACTTTTTATTATTCGAACCTCTAAGCGTTGATAACATATATCAATCTTATGACATGATGGACAGATCCATGCGTCGTTTATCATGGGAAGCTCTCATTGAATGAGCTTTTGCTTTTGCTTCTCTAAACTATGATAACATCTTTACTCAATGAATGAGCTCAAAATTTGACTGCATTGAAACTTACGCCCCTGATAACCAAATGGCCAACTAAATTTTCAACTGTAATCAACGGCCCCCTTTTCTTCATGACCTAAAACTACCTATTCATTTTCCAATCAATTGAACACTCCTTTATTTGGGTTTCTTTGCATGCAGGTCATAATAACGCTAGAGCAGTAGGAGAAAAAACAAAAAAAAACCCACCAACTTTCCTTGGTACTCTAATTTAGAGTAGACTTGGTTAGAAGATTTGTCCATGGTTTGGAGAAGAGGAACCATACACAAACACTTTGACTTTTTGGTTAAAATAAAATTAAATGGATTTTTTTCGCACTTTTGCTTTTATGTTTTTGTTAATTTGCCTCACTTTTGCTGCAAATGCATATTTTTTTATTTTTTATAAAAATTATTGTAGCGTGAAAATAAGAAATGATAGTAGATAAATAAATTTTTTTATTTTTTTATAACTTTTTTTTTTAACTAAAGTGCATATCATATGTATGTTCAAATGATGCATCATTCAAAATAAATAGTAATACAAAGTTTACAATTAACAAATCAACATTGTTTTTTTGTTTATTAATAATGTCCTTTATAAATTTAACCAATTCTAATTATCCGATCCACAAATGTCTGAATCATATATTTTGTCAACATTGTTTTTTTTTAAGATTTTCTATTGATGATATATTGGTTTATACTTTCAATTAGATTGTAACCCGTACAATATATAAAATAATTTTACTTATTTTATATATATTTATATATATACACATATAAATTAGTATTCTTTTTAAAATTATATTTAATTTTTCAAAATTTATAACATATAATAAAATTTATATCTAACTAACTTGTCATAAAAAATAAAATAAAAAAAAGAAGAAAATGACATGTTTTTACTTTGCACCATCTTTATTTGCAATAATATTTATACATTTAAAATTTTTATCAAATAAAAATAAATTTCAAAAGTTTTTTAAAAGAATAAAAACATATATATTATCGAATGATAAATTAAATAATAAAAAAATATAAACATGCTTTTACTTTTATAATCTTATTCAAATTACTGTACAAAATATAAAAATAATGTTAGAAAATTAGTGAAAAAAATATTAATTTTCATAAGAACAAACTTGTAACACTAATAGAATACACTTTGGAAAAAGAAAGATATAAAGTGAAAAAATAAATTGTAATAACAATAGAACTTCAAAAAGCTACTAATCAAAAAATAAAAAATAATATAACACATTACATTTATAGTTTTTAATTTGTTGAATAATTCTTGGATGACATTTAAAATTGAAAAAATAATTTTCAAATTGATATTTAAAAAAATTAAAAGGATATAATAAGTGATAAAAGTTAAATCAAATTTCTTACCTATTTCTTAAATATAAAATTTATAGTTAAAGATGAGATGGATGTAAGTCATAGTATTTAGAGATTTAATATAAAAAATTATTTGAATTTTCAACATTTTATGTCATTTTTTAAAAAGATAATTTTTGTTTGATAAAAATAAAGATAAAAGAATATAGTAAGTTTTAAAAAGATTTTAATTTTTATAGTTTTAAAATATGTTGAAAGATTTTCATTATTAAATAATTTATAAAATAAGGTTATATAGAAAAAAATTAAAATTATTTGGATAAAATTTATATTTCAAAATTTTAATTTTAAAAAAAATATACTTTACATGTCCCAATTTTTTGTCCATCTTTTCTTTTTAGGATGTCTCAAAATTATGTTTTTTCTTTTAACATCTAAAACTCTTTTTTTTTATATTTTAAAATTATTTTTATGACTTTTTTTTTTACTTTTTCACATTGAAAGTCATAGAACTTTAATTTTATAAAAACAATTTAATTTTAATATTAAATAAATTAAAGTCAAAGCTTGTTTCTTAAATTATATGAAAATTAATACCACCCAAACAATTTGGAATAAAAGGAGTATCTCTAGATTAATTTGATTTACAATTATAATTTAAAATAATTTTGATATTTGAATAAATTTAAGATTATTTAATTTGTAATTAAAAGAAGATATACTTTTTTTAAAAAAATATCTTACATATTATCTAAAGAAATTATGCACATAAATATTAATGTGATAAATCTTATCAAGTGTTTATATATATATATGATATAATAATATATATCATTCAGAATACAAGGCCTACAACGCGTCTTTGGTTTGCCCCAGGCATTCCGCGGCTGCGGTTCCATGGACATTGTTAAACAATAATTTCAGATGGTTCAATGTCATTGGGTTAGAGCCAAGAGAGTGTAGGGGCAAGCAAGAGTTACTTTCACATTTGGTCCATTTTTTCACTTCCTAATGGGCTTAAACCAATTGTAACAGTTGCCAGCACTTTAACCACCGGGGGCCGAAGAAGGCTCTCACCCTGACCACAAGGCTCAAACAATTGCCCCCTTTTGGCAATCGGCAGATATAGATTTGCAAACATTGGACTGTGTTGCTCATTTAAGGCCTTTCGTTTGCTCTTGCTAATTTGCTACTTATCAGTGGGCTGGGTTTTCTTAAGAACGATAAAATTGGCTCTATCTAATTATAAAGTGAGAAAAATAAAACCAGTGGTGAAAGCAAGAAGGAAAGCCATTGGGACTTTGGGCCACCATGTCAAACACTGACAAAGAAACACATTTTATGTATTATGAGTTCAAAGTTTCTTCATCAATTAGCCAGTTTAAAATGACAGTCATAACAGAAAGTAGTGAGGAAGAAAATGGTAAACTGATAGAAACTGGGAGCGTTTTTTTTTTTTCTTATTTTTGCATCACATTACAAATGAAATGACGTATAAGTTTGGCAGAAACAAGAATCATATAGAGACATATTTATCAACAAACACATGATTTGTTGATAAAATAATAGAAAATCTCAAATTAAAAGAACATGCATGGTTGGTTCATTGCTATTCGTTTTAAAATAACTAGTATATTAGCTCCTGTTTCACTCGATTTTTAGCATTAAAGAAAAATCACATCAATTCCATTGAAATAATATAAAAAATACATTTTATTATTGAATCTTTAAAAATTCAATTCTGAAACAATATCATAAAATTAGATTTTCATACAAAACCAAAGACAATCACCTATAGTGACCTCTGGGCGAAGTTTTCAAGTTTGTTCAAAACCCAAAGCTAGTAAAACATCTTATGAAGGAGGTTTCAGTAGGGAAAATCTATTACTATACTTTACTCTCAAAAAATCAATGGTTGAGATCTTCCTTCTCCAAAACTCGACGACTAAGATCGCTTTCATATCATCATCGAAAGGGAATAGAACCGAGAGAAATAACCAGAGTAGTAGGTAAGAACTATATTGCATAATTACCTTTCATCTCTATTTAGCTTTTTATAGATTATTCTTAAAAAAAAAAAAAAGAAAACTCTAAAAAATTTTAGAATCCAAGAATCTAAAACCTAAAGCTCTTTCCTTTTTCTTCATTTATCATTTTTCTCATTCTGTTTGCCCAACTTCCTCTTAAACCCAAAACCGCAAAATTTATACCTTAGCTTTTTCCTGATTTTGTTATCTTCTACTTTTTGTTATTTTTTTTGTTATCATGATATATTATGTTTATTTCTTTTTCTTTTTTTTTTTTTTCATTTTTCTTTTGACTATTGACATGCTGAAGGATTTTATGATAATTAGGTATTAGTTACGGTGTTTGGTAAAGATTAATAGTGGTAGTTAGGATGTTGAGTTCAGTGGTAATTTATGCAGCTAACGCTGGTTATAAAGGCTGTTAATGATGGTTATGACTGTGGTTGTTTTTTTATCCTTCTTTCTTTACTTTTTTTTTACCTTCCTCTATTTTCTTATCCTTTACTAAAAATTTTACTTTTTATAAAAATATTTACCTCTACCCATAAATCTGATTATGGGTTTTGATGCATGCAAAGTTTGGATTTTTAAAAAATGTGAGTAATTGAAAATTAGTTTGAATCTGAAACTTTTTATTTTATTTTTTGTTAGGTATCTTTAGATTTCCATTTCAGTTGCTCTGGAATTTTAAAAATTTTCATTTCTGTTTTTTTTTTTTCATTATTTACTGTGGATTGAAATATTTGGTTTCCATATTTTGATTTAAGGAAATGTGATGGTTGTAACTTGAAATTTAGCTCATTAAATGTGAGTTTCTTGCTAATTCTTTGAATTTTAAATGCTGATTTTTTATTTGATCTTTCATTTGGCTTTATATGTATTTAGATAATTAAGTTTTTTCTTGGTTTTTTTGTTTTTGGAAAGTTTTTTTTTTTTTTTTTAATAATAGAATTTTTTTTAATGGTCTTTTGCTAATAGGATTGAAACGAAAATAAGTCGTCGCCTGAGCAAATTCTATGTACTTGGCAGGCAGACGCTTTAATTGCTTGGCCAAGGCGATTAGAGGCTTTTATAATAACTCGTTAGGCTAACTACATATGCCTTTATTACTATGCACAGTTAACTGGAAAAGAAAGTGTTTATGGTTGTTTTCCACTTTCTTTTGTTGAAAAAGAACATCTAGAGATTGGTAATTAGATCATCATCATTATTATTATTATGCTTGCTGCCAAGGCACTCATGCCTCTCATGGCAACTCAAATCCCCATGCCTCAACAAATGTCTGAGATTCATTCAGAAGCAATCCATAGGGAAGGTTTCCCACCGAGGGGTTCTCGATTACACTGGCGAGGAAGGGGGTACAGTTTTCTTGCCAGATTGGATGATGAAGAACATGCAACTGCAAGAAGGCTATGTCATGTATATGAAAACTAAAAAGCTGGAAAAGGGAATATATCTCAAGCTTCCTGGTCATCTCAAATTCAAAATCTGTGCTGGAAGAAAATCTGCACGTGCTCTTGCCTAACAATGGATTATACAATAATGATCAGCCATGAGAGTACGAATCGTTACATCGACAGTAGAAACCAAGTGTTCTGTTGCATTTGATCCTCCTTTGGACTATAAAGGGCCAGAAAAGTGTGCAGCTAAAAATGGTTCAGGGAAAGAACAAGAGAAGGCAAATCAGAAACCCAAGTTCAAAACTTTTACAGTTTTAGCTAGACAGACGCTTGGATGAAAAACTTTGTTCCACATAATCAGATTCAGCTTCTTTGCCGAACGAGCAACCGTCAACTCCGAAAGGCGAGGCTGTTGAAGCAAAACCCATGTCAAAGAGAAATCCACAAGGATTAGCCTTCCGATCAGATAAGAGCCACTTTAAAACAAAGAAAAAATATGGGCTCGCAAGCGAGATGGAAGCCGAAACTTCTAAGAATAAAACAAAGTTCTAACCGTGCACTGGGAAGAAATACACATTGGCTGGTGATCTTGACCTTATCCATCAAAATGGTAGATTAGTACTAATACTAATTTTTTTAAAAAAATTTCAGAGTTATTTCACTCGTGTATTATTCATCTCAAACTCAAGAACCATTTGCATTTTCTTTGATTTAAGGAAAAGACAATTCGAACCATGCTTCTTTTTTTTATTTAAGGGCAAAGAAATTCAAACCCTTCTCTAAGCAAAATTGATACATGTATCTACCACCAAAACAGACAGAATAAATGAATCAAATACCAATGGATGAAAGAACCATTAGTATTTTATCCAGTGTTGTCTAATCGAATGGAAAGCGTGAGTTTCTTCTGCTGTCTTAACCAACAAGGTAGCTAAAGCAGGTCTAGAAGTGGCAAATGAGGTGCCAAGCGATAGAAAAGCCCAAATCCTTTGGCAACTTTCCACATTCATCAACAGTGGATAGCAACCTTCACTGTAGACATAACAGATACAATGACTGCTGTGGAATGCTAAAGAAGGAAAACATAAAAATGAAAAACCCAAAATTAAGAATATGGGTTAGAATTAGGTGTGCATTAGCATTGGATGAATAAACTAAAACTTTACTGGAAACATAAGAGATCTGATTGACTCCTACAACAAAATAATATCATCTCTGTCAAGTCGATAACATCTGCATTCCATAATAAAATCAGGTAGCCTGCAACATTTAAATACTAATAATTTTGGACAATATTTTTGAAAAATATTAAAAACATAAAAAAGTCTACACCTGACATGAAGGCCAAAGGAGTACGCTCCAAAGCAGTAACAGAACACAGAGTTAGTCATACTTCAAACTTAAAAATTCTAGCCCTTACTAATCTCTACTCGATGTCAAAATTACAAACCAATCACTCTCAATACGGCAACAGGAGATGTTATATTACAAACCAATCCCTTATGGTAGAAATTAATAAAAAATAATCAATCTCCCTAGTGCACATCCATAGGGCCAAACTTACCAGCAATACCAAAAACCAGGCATTGCAACAAAACAAAGGATAAAAACCACAAGTTAATGCCAAAATAAAATACCCAAGGGTATGCCAAAAGAAATGGTTTAAGTTAAATAAGAGAGATATAAAAATCAAGCATATAAATAAAAGAGATATAAAAATCAAGCACATAGCATGAATTGCTCATCAATTAACAAATAGAGAAATATGGTACAGATATACAAGTTGTAAGAACTCTAACAAAACACCAATGAATCATTGGACTATCAGATCCAAAAACGTGTACACTACTACATTGAACACCACAAACAAAGTCGTATAAAAAATACCTTCAACTCAACTGCTAAGTTCCAAACAAGCCTTCAGAAAGCACACCATCTGATATGCAAGATACAATGTCAGATACCTGGAAAAGACATACAGAACAAGATTTAAATGAAGAGAAGCTCAAGCTGTCATACCTAAAATCAAGCAATGTCATACAAATTGGTCAGTCTATATGGTCGCCAGGTGATCGGTTGATCGTTCAATTGCGTGGTGACATGGCAGAAATCACGTTAGTGAATTAAAGACTATATTCATGTCTCAAAATGTCAGCCTCAAACCCATATGTATTGACAGCTTTTATACTGTAGGATGCTGCTGACTATAAAATTCAGTGAAATCTAACCGAAAGAGGAGGAATTTCAAATCTATATGCTGCTGAACAGGCAACTGAGCTAAGAAACTCTCAAGCAATGATGTATACTCTGTAGCTAATGCTTCTAGATCTTGTCCCATATTTTGAAGGAATTCACTAGCACGTTGTGTTAGGGCTTTCCTGCCTTCACTAATCCAAGACCCTGGCTCTGAAGATTTATCCTTTTCTTGCTTCCTTGATTTGTTTTTGTCTCGAGAGTTTAAAGAGGATTCCACAGTTCTAAAAAAAGTAAAAAGCAAGTGTGAGGGAACATCTAAACAGGACAGTTGACTTAAGATATCTAAATATGTGCAACTAATATAATATTAGTACATACCTTGCTTGCAACTCATGAATTCCTTCATATAATCGATCTGCATGGTATCTAAATTGTAGTATAAGGTCAAACAGGACAAACAGTGACTTGTAAAGGGTTTGTGATCGTTCACCTAGGAGTGATTTTTCTACAATTGAGTGGAGGTACTTTTCATGTGCTGCAAGTAGATCATCAAGATCTTTGGCTACTTCCATTTCATTGGAAAAATTGGACCATGACACTTCCAAGACTTCAAACATGATATAGTATTGCAAGTTTGTAACAAAATGATTCATCTCATCCCAAAGAACCTGGCATCGCCTCAATGTTGATAGCAATTGCAATTTCACTGCACGTTGCAGCTTTGTGAATGCATGAGAAGTAATACAATTGGGTTTCATTGTCTTCCAAGCACCAATGAGTGCATGCTCTACCCGTCTAAGCTTCCATAGAAAATTAAAAATTCTTAAATACCTCATCATGACAGATTCAGTAAACACTGTATCTAGCGGAACCCTAGCATCATATTCCAATGAGAACACATCCCAGCCACGGTCTCCAGAACCATGAGGCATCATCTTAACCCTCAACCGATCTAGTATGTCAGGATCATCATACTGAGCATTAGATGACCGAATTGCACTTTCCAGTAATCCAGCTAGCTTGAAGGAACTAATAGTATTAGCAGGCTCAGAAAGCTCTGGTCCAACAATATCCATCAGGTACTGCACAAAATCACCCTGTCCAAGCAGCAAATATCGCTTGATTGCAAGACAGTGTTCTTTAAACTTATACCTCTTGTATATAACATCCAACAAATGCTTATCAATTCTCTTAGCTGCTTCCATGACCAGAGATTCAAGTGCATCAGTCTCTCCATATCCAAGACCCCCTCTTCTGGTTGTAGTTCCAGCAGCAGCTGCAGCCTCTGTTGCAGCAGCAGCCCAACCTCGGTCATCACAACAGACACGAAGAAAATTAATAGACTTTCCAGTCCTCAGAATACATTGAGCAAGAGACTGTGAAATGAACGAAGGCAACATTCCAGCATGCAGACGGTAACCTTCTCTCCAAAGGGATTCAGCTTTCACTGGTTGCCCCACAATAAAGAACTCAGCAAAAATATCCTCCAATTCCCCTTCCAAAACCCAACTCCTCACCATTTCGAAAAGAGGAGAACAAACCCTCCTAAGCAATTGCCTCATGAAGTCATGAACAAGAGGGTCACCATGCTGTGCATGCAAATGAATAGAGCTAGCCATTGCACCACCCCTCAAAACTTTACACTTATCAACTAAAACAGCCATTAATCTCATTTTCACCATTGGCTCAGCAAGCCAAACTGACAATCTCCTCAAGGACAAATAATTCCCGGAACTTGCATTCTCCGAAACTAATGGAATCGGATTCATCGACTGAGCCTCTAGCACAGCCAATAACTTATAATACTCTGACAACTCATCCAGCAAAGCAGCACAAAATGCCTGCCCCACAGCCCCCACATCTTCAGCAGGAAAGCGATCCATACTCTCGGAAATATATCCTTTAACTTTCCTAAACAACCACCCTAATTCACAAAGCTTCCTAACAATAATTCGAGTTGCTCTAGGTACCTTAACCGAATCCAATAAGGCATAACCACCCAAGTTACTATCAAATTTCACATACTTGCCATCAATCCCTTGACAAGCATACAGTACATCTCTAACCAAAACCTCTTCAGTCACCTCATTCTCTTCTTTAACCAAATTCCCAAACTCCCTAAACGAAATTTCACGTAAATTTTCAGGGTCTTTTGAAACCAATAAAACCCCATTTTTCCAACCCTTTTCTCTGTTATCTTTACCATTCAAAACCCTTACATTATTTCCCATTTCATCATCATTTAACCCTAAATTAGGCAAGAGAAACGAAAAATCCATCCCGTTTTTGGCGGTTTTTCTATCCTCGGATATAATTTTAAGCAAATAAAGAACGGCCCATTTGTTATTAACGCTACCGGGGCCATTTTTGGAAGCGAATTTGGTGTAGAGATCAGCGAAAGTAAGGGCATCAGAGGAGTTACCAAGAGTGGCAAGACGGCGCTTGATGGATTCGGCGATGGCGTCGGCATCGGGGGAAATGGAAGGGTTCAAACAACTGGAGAGAATGCGGAGAGCGTAACGAAGAGATTGGGAGAAATGAGGAGAGTTAGGGTTTTGTTGGGGTAGTAAGCGACGAACTAGGTCGACTACTAGATCTGTGACTTTGCGTTGATCTTCTTCTTCCATTTCTAAGAGAGAAAGGGAAAGGGAGGTTTTTTTTTTTTTAAATAGAGAAATTGAGAGTGAGAAATTTCGTAAAAGGTTTTTGAGTTTTGTTTGATTTAATATACGGGCGGCAAATTAAAAAACATAATAATAATAATAAAAGCTTTCTTCAATTTTTGTAAAAAGCATTATTTCAATGGTTTTTTGTTTGTGATAAAGCCCATTTATTTTTTCTATAATGGGCCTTTCGGAGGAGCAAAAGGAGTGCCGGCCTTTCTTTGATATCCAATGGGTAGTGTTTTCAAGCTCACTCTCACAACTTTTTCAATAATCCAAATTTGGGTCAATTTGAAAGAACAGTAAAATTGATTTTTATAAAATTTAAAATAGTAATAAAAATTATTGTAATTGTGATTGAAATAAAAAAATTTATATTAAATAAATTTATCATGAATTAGCATTTAAATTCAATTAATGGTGTAATAAATTCAATTATATTGTATTAAAAAATATGATAAAATCTAAATTCTCATTTAATATCGATGAAGTTTATCTTACTAACAGTTATCATATGAGTAATGAAATTTTAGTTTTAACAATAAAAATTTTGGTTTTTTTATAAAAAAATATAATATTTTGAAAATTAAGAAAAATGGTAGGAGTCATAATGTAAATAATAAATTTATTAAATATTATTTTTAAAAATAATTAAATTAATTAATTAAATTTAATTTCCAATTTAAAGTTTTGATAACTTTAAATATAAAAAAATAAAATATACCTTACCTTGATTATAAATAAAATATAAAATAAACTCAAATCAAACTTATTGAAAATTTAAGATCGGAAACTTTAACTCAACTTAACATATTCGAATTGGATTTTAATACAAGAGACAAAAGCTTCATGGGATATAAAGGTAAAATATTATCTCATTTTATGAAATCCAAGATTCAACAAATTTTTATATGTATCAAAACATAAATATCGATAACATGTCTTCAACGTCTTAATCTAATGATAAAAACGTCTTAAGAAAACATAAAATTAAAGCTTGATCTTAATCTCCCTTCTATTCTCTTGTTATAGAGCTTTATCTCTCTTGAAACCCAAAAAAAAAAAAAAAAAAAATTAACATTTACTCCAAATTGAAACATATAAATCGAATGCTCCAATATGGTATCCTACTTGTGTTTTTATAATTTTTTTTATATAAAAAAGTGTAATTTGAAAATAAAAAAATATTAAAAAATATCAAAATACAAAAACAAACGTGTCATTAATTACTACTATCTGCCATTTGAAATTTGGAAGTGAGACATTGATTGCCGCTTGGTTGCCATACCTAGTCAAGACAAAATCTATGACACCAATAATCAAGGGGTGACTTAATTAATAAAAAATTATTTTTTTAACATAAAGATTTTGAATATAAATTTAGTTGATGATTATTTGTTAAAATCATTTATAATATATAACTTTAGATCATTTATTTTACATTGTTACATACATTTTGTTTAATTTAAAATACATAATAAATTATTTATCTTAAAATTTTCTTAAAATATAAAAAAATTTATGACACGAATAGCAGATAAGGAATAGGATAAAATAGCAAAAGAAAAATTGAAGAAGTGGTAAATACTACTTCAATCAAATTATGAATTACATCAACAATAACATATCAAAATACTTAATAAAATTTTGTCTAATTATATGTTAATTTGCTAATCGGTTTGTTTGTATAATTTAATTTGATAATTTATTATACAAATATAATATTTAATTATCATTATAACTTCTAACTAATACTATTTAAATGCTAGTTTATTGTAATATTTTTTTAACCACCATTTTTTAATTTATTATCTAGTGTTTTTTGTTATTTATTGTTTAGTTATTTAAAACGTTGTCGAAGAGATAAATAATAAATTGGTGAAAAATTGGGTGGTCCTGAATAGAAAAATAGTGTTTCAGATTTGTGGTAAAATAAAGGAGTCAATTTTCACCTTACATTATTGGCGTGAGAGGTAGGGTTGAGAAAAAATTAAAAATATCAAAAAGATCGATTCGAGTTTGAATATTTGAATTAGAACAATTTGAATTTTAAATATTTTAATTTGAATTTAAATAAATGACATAATTAAATTATCAAAAATTCATATCGATTTAAATTTTTTATTTAAATTTTAAAAATTTTGGATTAATTTGAATAAAACTTAAAAATTTAAAATTTAAAAGTAAATAATGGCCAAAAAACTCCATTCAATTTAAAAGCAGTTAATGGGGTCGCTTCCAAGTCTCAACAATTGATGATCTTCTCCTAGGTGCTCCATTCCTAGGCTCCCATACAGCCACAGGGCATATCATCACCTTCAATCTTTTTTGGTCTCACTCTCTTTCAGCCTTACCTCTTGCCTCACACAAAGTTACGATATCTTTTACTTTTATAGTCTTGTTTTAAAAAACATCACGGATCTTCAAGATAAGTTCAACTTGTCCAAGTTTACTTAAGATGTTTTAAAAAAATTGTAATTTTTAGTAGTAATATATCAAAAGAAAGTGAAAAATTGAATTTTTGTGTGATGTTTTTTCATGTTAGTTTGTGGGAATTTGGTAGAGATTCCGGTGTTTCTTGGATGTTTTGATTTTTAATTCTTTTTTTTTTCATGATTCTAATTTTTTATTTTATTTTATACCGTATAGATACATGGATGGATTTGACAACATTAAGCAATCCTAATAACACTTTAAGTCAAAGTAAATCATTTGTTACTCAAAACATGCCATTGGGGCTTAAAGCTCATCTTATTGGAGAAACAACAACGAAAAATGTTCTAAAAGATATCACTACCCTTGTTCCAACAAATGCTAAAAAATCACATAGTGGTAAATTGGGATGCTTAACGTCCAAGGTATAGGAATATTTTATCAAGTTGTCTGGTAATGATAGAGCTAATCAAAAAGCCTTTTGCAACTATTGTGATAAAATCATCAAGTGTCCTAGTGCAAATGAAACTACTGTCTTGCATAACCACATAAATAGGTGCCTTAGAAAACCCTCTGAATAAACTTGATGAGAACTAAAAGACCCTTATGATTAAAAATCTTTTTAGGGATGACTAGGGGAATAATAGTGGTTTATCACGTGTTACATAAAAATTTGATCATGTAAAAAATATTGTGCTAGGATGATTATTTTAGATGAGTTGCCTTTTAGAATTGTTAAGCATGATGGATTTCGTAAGTTTTACAATGTTATGCAACCTCGATTTCAAGTTCCTTCAAGGTTCATTATGACAAAAGATTGCTATGACTTTTTCTTAAATGAGAAAGAGAAGCTTTTGATGTATTTAAAAGAATCAAAACTAAGAGTTTGTCTTACTACTAACATTTGGACTTTTAGGCAAAATCTTAGTTACATGTGTCTTACAATTCATTCCATTGATCAAGAGTGAAAATTACATAAACGAATCTTCAGTTTCATTCCAATTCCTAATCATTTCGGTGATGTTATTGGAAAATGCATTGATAAGCATTTGCTTGAATGGGGAATAGATAAAGTTCTCACTATCACAATAGATAATGCAAGTGTTAATGGTATTGGCATCCAATATGTAAAAAGAAGACTTAATAATTGGAAGAGAAGCATTTTAAAAAGTGAGTATTTGCATATGAGGTGTTGTGCACAAATTTTTAGTCTTACAATGAAATAAGGTTTGAAGGATTTGGATAACTCAATCTTTCAAATCCGCTTCACTGTGAGGCATGTGAGGTCATCCCCTGAAAGGTTGCAAAGATTCAAAATTTGTGTGGAGCAAGAGAAAATAACAAGTAAAAGTCTTGTTTGTTTAGATGTTAAGATTAGGTGGAGTTCAATTTTTTTTATGTTAAAAGCTGTTTTGAAGTTTTAGAAAGCTTTTGATAGGCTAGAGGAACAAGATGACAAATATAGAGTTGACCTTAAGGTAGAAAAAAATAGGTGCTTGCCTACTAAAGATGATTGGAATTATGTTCGTGGATTATTGCTTTTTTTGAAAAGCTTTTATGATTTCGCTTTGCGTGTCTCTAGTTCTTTGTATGTCACTAGTAATAATTACTTTCATGTGATGTTTGGTGTTGGAATGCTAATTAATGACAAATTGCATGATCCAAATCCAAATATTCAGTTGATGGCTTTGCGAATGAAACAAAAGTTTGAGAAATATTGGGAAAATGTAAAGAACCTCAATCCTTTGTTATTCATTATTGTCATTTTAGATCCTAGATGCAAGATGGATTATGCAATGTTTGTCATTGATGAGGTTTATGATGAAAACAAGGCTGCAGAGTTGGGTAATTGGGTGAGGTCACTTTAAATACATTTTTGGAGCATTATGCTTCAATTATTGGTGGCTATAATGGAGGAGCAAGTTTTGGTTCCCAAACACCAATGCAGTTAAAAGAGAATATTGATGGTGATGATGTAGAGGCGTATGCCTTGTCAAAATACAAAAGGTGAAGGACAGAGTCACAATGCAAAGAAGGGAAATCAGAATTGGAAAGGTACCTAGAGGATATATATGAGTAAGATGACAAGAATTTTGACATTTACTTTGGTGGAAGGTAAATGGTTACAAATATCCAATACTTGTTGCAATGGCGTGAGATGTATTAGCCATTCCTATGTCTACTATAGCCTCTGAATCTGCTTTTAGCACTGGAAGGCATGTTCTTGATCCATTTCATAGTTCCTTAACTCAAAAAATGGTTGAGGCCGTTATATGCACACATAATTGGCTAAATCTGCACTTGTGCTAGTTGAAAATGAGGATAAATTAAATGTTTGGGAAGATAATGAACTTGGTAAGTATTTAACTATTCATAACTTAATTAGATATATTTATGTTGTTTGCTTATCATCTTTCATTTCTTTAGTGATTTAATGAATTTTATATATACTTTTTCATAGATTTTAAGGACTTCATCCTTAATAAAATAAAGATGGTCATTGATGATTGACTTTAAAGTGGAAGGTAATCTTTTGATTTTCATTTTTAGTTCATTTCATTATAAGTTAATTTTTTTTCTATTTTATTATGGATATTTTTGTTATTTTATTTTCAAGAAATTGAAGATGGAAGGGATTTAACAACTCTACTGAACATGGAATGTTGTAGTTATATTTTTCGGATAGTTATTTTATTTTAAATTTGCTTTCTAGTATCCTAGTAGGTTGATATAGTTTGACTCAAGTGGAATGGAGTGTATTTGGTGACCTAGTGTAATTGTTAGTACTTGTAGGCTATTACATTGTGTTTTGCTATCTTATTTAGGAACTTTTTAATTTATATTTATTGTGGATGATTAAATGTTTATTGTGATGTTGATTTTTATTGTTGGATTGCTTCTTACATTATTTGTATATAATGGCATATTTAATAAAATATATTATTGGTTGGAGAACAACTCTTGAATGCTATAAGGTGCAAGTAGTTGGGGGCAGTGCAGGTAGTTCTCCAATGCAAACATCTCCAATTGTTATAAGTTACACCAGTTAAGGTATTAATCATTTCTGTATAGCAGGTTTCTTATAGAGGTTAGTTTTTAAGTTTACATGTGTTGGAACAATGAAACTTGTTTCATTACCATGTTTTTAATCTTTAAAAGCATACAAGATCAAGATGTCATATTTGAGCTTGTCAGCTGTTGAAAACTGATAGAGTATGTGTCTTTTTCACAGATTAAGGAATCTATTGAGAAGAAGGAAGGTTTCAATACCTTTAGTGAAAAACTGGCACTACTGCAAAATGTGACTTCTTCAGTACTAAAAGTTGTCATTTCTTTTTTTTTTTTTTCCTTGAGATATCCGATTCTAATTACTTAGGTCGATGCTGTTTTATGTCTTATAGGACATGGCTGAAGAAGAGAAAAATATCTCAGTAAAGGTAAATGTGGCACTCAAACTTCTGTTCAATCAAGACAATGGAAATCATTCAGAAAGCCAGAGGATTCCCCCCACTAATAAGTTAGTAAAATTTCACTATCCTTCATTAATTCTATATACTTTTATGTGAACAATTTTTTGTATTTTTTATTTTATCTTAAACTTGGAAAACAATGTTATATTCAAGCTATTATATTATGTGTAGTGTATTAGAATCTATTCTGAGAATGCATGATTTTCAGAGTTTCGGGTCAGATTGATGATGAACAGGCTGCAGCTTATTGCTCCTATTGTATCTTACATTTAGGTGTCGGATGTCATCTATTTTCTTTGGCTTAGAAGAAAAACTGAAAAAAAACATGCTGTATTTCTTCTGCGTCTGTTCTAATATGCAATTGCTTATACAGATTTTAACACTCACAATATTCTCCAGGTACTATGATTTGAAGGTCGGCAGTGGACTTAAGGCTGTTAAGGGATCTCAGGTTGCAGTACGGTGGTGACCGAATTAGATTTCATAAAAAATTTCTATGCTATATACTTTTATGACATGTTTTATCTTACTTTCTACCAACCTGCATATAGAGTAGTTTTTATGAGAGAGGCTTAGGAGCTAATCATATTTCCCGAATTGAGAAATGCTCATTAAAATCTGGTAAATGATGAACTGCAATGTCATTCAGTTCACTTATTTCATTTATGTGTCTAATTTGGGACTTCATGCTGAATAAAATCAACATAAATAGTAAAACTTTATGTTTCCCAGTTAGAAAAAAATTTGAAAATCTAGCCTAAACATGAAAAAACAAGATAGTAACCGAAATTTAATGTAACAATGTAAGTGATCTTTCATTTATCAAAGACTGTGCCTGTTCCCCATTCATAGTATCAGGACCATACTCATTTGAAGTTGGTTTTTTTTTCACCCCTGATAAATCCCAAAATGTTGTATTGTTTTGTTTGTTCATCCCATAAATTCAAATACAACTAATGCAATATGGTTCCTTTTCTGTAGGTTCACTATGTTACCAAATGGAGAGGCATCACGTTTATGATGAGTAGACAAGGACTTGGTGTTGGAGGGGGACAGTAAGACTGAATGATTATGTGTTTTGTTTAAACGAAAAGGGATAATCTAATATTCTAGAAATAAGAACAGCAAAACTATTTTGACACCTTATAAATCTACTGGTAACACTACACTTATATTCTATCCCTCACTTTTTAAGCAACTATTCATTGTGAACTGATTCTTCATTCAGAAACAAAAGGGAAAGAAAGAGACATTCCATAGTCCTTTTCATGCCTTTAGTAACCACCATAGTCCATAGCTGTAAAAGCCTTGTAGGCTATCAGAGACTTGTAGGCTGCTAAATCAGCATGAGCCAAATGTTTTTATTGGTAGCCAAAAGCATGAATTGGACATTCAGATTTATAAATCCACTAAGAGTTTGAGATTAAACTTCTTGATATTAAGAGATACTTGGTTTGAATGAGGTTAAGATTTTCATCTAGCATAAACTCTGTATCACATGAACTTCATTCTGATTCTCCATGTTTTCACAGATATCATTCAGAACAAATTTGTTTAGCAATGACATTAATGCTATCTTCAATTGCTCTGGCTGCTCTATGGTCTCCATTCTGTTGATTTTATACTGTCCATTAGCTCTTGGCATTTCATATACTGAACATTTCTAATCAGGTGATATCAAATAGAGATTCAGACTTAGGCAATGTGGATATGTTTCAATTGGTGCAGCCTTATGGATTCGATATTGGCCAATCCGAAAGGGGAAATGTGCTTACGGGGTTGGATCTTGGTGTTGAAGGAATGCGTGTATGAGGCCAGGTGAGATCAGTTTGCAGCATACTATTTCCTTGCTGTTTCGTGTAAAAACTATAGACAGCATAACTTAGAACTTAGAAAGATAATCTATTTGCTTTCAAAATTCTGTAGTTTTATTTTGATCAACTGAAATAGTGTAAAACAAACAAATTATATAAGAAAATTACAATTTCTTCACATTTATACCTTTTGAGATTTCAGGTTCTTTATGGGCATAAAAGTTCTTTTTCCTCCATTTAAGTAGAGCCAACTTGAGTTGATGCCTAATTACTTTTGTTTTCATGTATAATTTGTGATTATGAACTTGGTTGAACGTCTTTGCCCTTAATTTGAAAAGCGAAAATGTTTTGTAACCAATGGTTTTATTTTTTGCGGCTGCTGATAGTTCCACCTGAGCTAGCATATGGAAAAAAAAGGAGTCCAGGAAATTCCTCCAAATGCAACAACTGAGTTAATGTATCCATCATCATGCATCTAAAATTTACGTAGATGTTGTATGTTGATCATTTGAAAGCTTTCCTAGCCATTCTAGATCTTTATTTGCCATATTTCTGTCCCTTGCCATAATCTTTGTTTAATCTCATGAATAATTTCCTACATTATCCTCCCTTCGTTTCTGTTTCTTCTTTAACTTGCAGTTGGATGTTGAGCTACTAGCAATCAAACAAAGGCCATTTGGCATTTGGGTAAGTAATGAATCCTTCCAAGTATAACATTGAATGCAGACACACACACAGAGATATATATTTATATATATATATATATATATATTTTGAGCCACAATATACATATATATTCTAAATTGTTTCTGGCAGTCTAGTTTAGACATTAATATGTGTTGCAGGACTCTTGTAAAAGTTATTGAAGGTTAAAGCATGCAATCCTGCTGGAGTATATAAAATAAAAGATACAAAACATTGTTCACATAAAAGTATATACAAAAATTGTTCACATAAAAGTATATACAAAAATTGTTCACATTAAAGTATATAAAATATCTAAATACGTTGTTGGCACCTAACTTATTGTTGGAACAATCCTTGGTTGGAAGCTTCCAACAGGTTTCTGCTTGTATTCTCAAAGTCCCCTGCTTCCAGCAGATGTAGGATCTTTAGTTGTTTACTGACTCTAGTCAATGTTTGGCATTTTCCAGGCTCATATATACACATCAGAATCAGGAGATTGTGCAGCTTTCCGATCGAACTATGATACCAAATCCGCTGCAAGAGTGTTATTTAATAACATGCACTATAACTTGCCTCATTGGTCCATCACCATCCTTCCTGCTTACAGGAATGCAGTCTTTAATACTGCAAAGATATGTTGTTGTGAAATGAATGAATTTGCATGACCAGTTTCAGTATTATTGTAAACGAACCATAACATCTTGTGGTGGCATTGAGAAGGTAAGATTAAATTATATACACCTAATTGTTCGAGTTTCTTGCCGCTTCAACTAGTGTCATTGGAAGCCTCACATGGTTAATGAATTCCATATAACGTTCAATGTGGCCATGCACGTTATGCCTGTTTCCATTCATACTTGAGATTCTTTGAACAAGCTTGTGGACTTGCATTATTCTGTATATGAAATGACAGACAAAAGAGCAGAAATTACAAAGTTGTCTCTAGATATCTCCTATTTTTATATGTTGTCAGATTTGAAATTGAGGACCACAATATGTCTAGTCTAAATGGTGCAATCTTCCTTAAGAAATACTCAGGATACCAGTAGGGACTAGGAACTTGAAATTTATCTCTGGATAAGGAGTTGTGTTTGAAAGCCACCCAGTGGCAGAGCATCTTTCCTTGATTCTAATTAAGTTTCTGCTTGATAACTTTGTTCAGATTGCATGTTGGTGCTGATTAGTGTAATTATTTAAACTTGTTTTAGTTAAAAATGGAACTTTTATAAGCAATGGACTAGATTATCTCATCTAGTCCATTCCTTGTAAATGTTCAGTCTGATATAAGTTAAGATGGTAATAGTCATATTTTGAAATCATTTGTTAATATTATCAGCGTTATCTATCCTGACATAGAAACCGATTTAGCAGGAAATGCGCTTGATTGTGTTCTTTATAACATCATAATCAACTGATCATAATGTGCGGTACATATTAGGTGAACCTAATGATTACATTTAATAATCATTTTGCTCACTTTGATTTGGGGATGTGCTGTGTACTGTAATAGTCATTAATCATTTGTTAAATGGAGCTTGCAGATTATACGAGAGCGGAGATGGAAATACTGTTGCTGTCCGAGTAGACATGCCATTCAGTATTTCAGTGATCTCAATACTTTTGGAATTGCATTGAAAGGGCTTATATGCTTGTGGTTGTAGCATATTAATAGCAAATTAATGGGTAATATTTGTTTTATTGAAATTCAAAATATTTTCTAAACTAGTTGATTTTTATATCAATATTAATCTGTTTTACCTTGAATTTTGGCTCCCCGTTATTTGATCTTTAGTTTTTTTGTAGGTTAACTTCAATATATGTAGATTCAAATATCCGATTTGAACCGATTTAAATTTTTATGGATTGATTTTATCCAAATATTTTTGTTGTGCGAATTAAATACGAATCAAAAAATAAAATATCCGAATAGATTGAATAAAAAAAAATTAAATATCCAAATTGATATGTTCTGATATCACCTTAGTGAGAGGGTTACAATGGCAAGGTGCCTCCAATTGTTCAAATAAATGCACATGATATCTTTTGAGTACATAAATAAAAGCTCAAACATCTTTGTGGAGATGGTCAAAAACCACCATATTAATTGGAGATTTTTTTTTAATAACTTTGTCATGAGCTTTAAAATATACATAAGTATCCTTAAAAATTAATTCGGTTGATAAAAGAGGAGTTTCATTTTCTTAGTATTTTTAATTCAAATTTTGTGAAAAGTATTTTAAAAATAAAATTTTGAATACATAAAATCGATGTAAAAAAATATATATTTAAAATCATCAACAAATCAAATTTAGAAAAAATTTAAAAATATTCTTAATTGTTTTTAAAAAATAATAATAACCTTAAAAGTTAATGACTTTTGTGACTGATTCCACTTTTTTCTTAAAAAAATTAAATCTTGAATTTAAAGTTTTAAGTCATTGAAAAGGGGAAAAACCTTACATTAAATTTTTTAGGTAAAATTTGAAAAGTTTTTTTTTTTAAATAATTTAATAAAAATTTTAAAAAAAATTCAAACCAATAGATTGATAAAATTAAATGTGAAAATTAATAATGTGTAAAAAAATTATTAAAAAAATTATTTATAATTCAAATTTTATCGATACTTATTTAATGATAAATGTTTTATTAATATTTTTATTAAAAATATCTATATAAAAATACATATATTTTTGGCATGAAATGGGATTGATTTAAAAAAAAAAAAACACTACAGTATTGTCCAATGCCATTTTATATGAGGAAAAAGATAAGTTGTATGATCATTCATATTCTTGTTGAAAGTTGGGAATATATTGATTTCATGCTTAGGACATGAATTAATCATTGCATTATGATACTTAGAACATTGTTATCAAAGGACTCAAATAATTATAAAAAAATTATATTTATTATTTTATTTTTAATTTAATTAGAGTTTTATAGGATTTTATTTTTTTAATATCAAAATAATAAAAGTAATTTTTTATTAATTTTAAACTTCATAAATTTTTAATAATAATTATTTTATTACATTAATTCATAAAAATTTTTATAAATTTTTATTTCTAAAACTTTGGGAAATTGATTTTCGAACAACACTTGTGAAAAGAATATTTATATAACTTACAAAAAATATTTAAAAAAATGAGTATAAGAGAAAAAAATTATGGCGTATTTAGGAGTGCTAAAAAATAATTCAATCGAATTTTCTAACGTTGCATGCGAGTTGCGACTCAGAGGCATCGGTCCACCGAAGGAGGGAACAACAAGAAATCACTGCTGGAAACGACATACAGAAAACCAAAATATTTTACTAAAAAAAAAATTTAAAAAAAAAACCAAAATTATCGAAAATATATATTTTTAAAAGAAGAAAGAGAGACGCGTTTGCATTTGCAAAGAAAAGCATGGCCATCATTTGATTGATGCCAAACAAGTTTTTCCTTCATTTTCCCATGTGTTCGGTTTAAAACTCGTAAGTTTCGCTGCACCTTTGGCACTCTGTCCTTTTTTTTTTTTTTTTTAATGTTTGGAGAACAACGCAGAATTTTGTTTGTGGATTTTAATGGTGTGTAAAGACACAAACTTGGAAATCTCAACTGGGCATTTGTTTTTTTTCCTCTTTGGATTTGTTTTTTTTTTTTTTTTTTTTTGTTTTGTTTTGTTTTTCTTTTGATTGGTAAGGTTTGAAACTTGAAAAACAAGTGCTTTTGTTTTTTTTTTCTGTTTTAATTAATCCAAATTGGGAAGTTGGTTTTGGACAAACTTAGTTTGATATTGCATCGAAAAAGAGAACTTTGTTGGAATTTGGACATTGGGTGTGGGGAGGCCGTTGTTTTCTTTCACTTTTCTCTCTCTCATTGTCTGGTTGTTTTGTAAGAAGCTTAAAAAATTGAAGATTTTGATGTTTTTGGTGGGTAAAATCAAACAGAAAAATGGTGGATTTGATTGTAATTTGGGAGGAAGTTTTGCTTTTATGCTGTTCTTGTCTCATATTTTGGCTGCTTTTTTTTTTTTTTTATGGTTATTTTGCATCAACGATAAGGATGGTTCTTTTCTGCATTATTCAGCATTATATTTGATTGAAATTGACAGTATTTTCATTAAATATCTGGGAATGTTGGTTGCTTTCTCACGTGATCGTGTTATTAGGAAAGATAGTTTGAGCAAACCTGGGTTCTATTCGATTGGTAATCCTTCCTTTTAATTGCTTAAAGATGTAGCAAATTTTGTTATGAGTTTTCTTGGAAGGAATTAGACATGAAGCTTGAAAGCGTCTCTTGTTGTTGTGCATAGCAATCTGGAGAATTTTTTTGATAGGTGGAAGAATGACCCCTTTTAATATGCTTTTGCTTTCTTCGCGTTTTTCTGCTTGGTAAATATTTCCAACGTGGAAACAGCTAATCTCATTTTTGTAGAACAAACTTCCCGCTGTTAGAATTGCTTATCTTTCTCTTGGAAAGATTGGAAACCATTATTCCGCATTAGGATGTTGCTTTTTAAAGTACTCAACACTGTTTCATAGGTTCTTGCGTTTTGCATGTTAGTTTCACTGACCACAAAGTGTATGGGAGAAGTTTTGTGCTTACACTTTAAACTTTCTTTTCATCTTTTGGAAATTTGAAAAAAAAGAATTAAGAAGGAAGAAGTCTTCTTATATGAACTATAAGATGTCCTAGGTGGAACTTTTATATACAATAATAGCCATGGATATTTGAATGCCCTGTTGGAACATAATAATGATGTATCTTAAGTTTGCTGTAGCTAGATTTTTCTTTCAACAGGTTGAATACATCTGAAAATGCTACCTCAGAATTATTTGGTTTTTGTTGCAATATGATGAATAGTGTTAGCAAATTGATACTCTTCATTAAGTTCAGCCGCTTAAATGAGAATTTGGGTTTAATCTTGTTTGATCTAGTTACCATAGATACCGTGGGCTGCCATGGTTGCCATCTCCTGCCAAAATTTAATGTTGTGGATGAGAACAATTCTGTTCAATTTCCTTCAAATAGTTCACATTTTCTTCTGGACGTTCAACTGCTTATGATTGTGTAATTTGCTTTCAGGATGTTTTGTTTAAAATATCTTTCTTTCTGATGACATCTAATTTTTATCCTGTATTATAGGGAAATAGAGAGTGAAGCCTCTCAAAAGCGGATAAATATAAATAATTTAAGTAGTTGATCAGAGATTTTGCCAGACTTGGAGTAGCAATGGCTCCTGCAGGCAGTGAGTGCAAAGAAGTTGTTGAATCTCATTCTGCTGTTGCAGATACTGACATTGCTACAACAAAGTCCGAGAGTAATACTACAACGATGAAAAGTGCTGTTAGTTTTGTTGGAAAACATTTAATTCATTCAGACAATGGTGTTTATGAGCTCCTTAAGTGTCCTGTATGCACAAATTTGATGTACCCACCAATTCACCAGGTTTGTTCACCTGTGTATAATTGTTTTGGCTCTTCCATAAAAATATAGTTTTGTTGTAGTATTTTGTTTTTTACCCTTTTTCATTGTTTTTCCTATTACTGAATTTTCTTAATTACTTCATTGTGAAGGCTATATGTGTTCCTTCATATGCTTGTATGGGACTAAGTGATGATATCTGTATGCTGGGGTAAAATGGTGGTGAAGAACTGGTTATGATGCCCTATTTAGTTGGGTTTTTTGTTATGTACCTTGTGAAGTGTAAGGAATCAGGCACAAGGCACGAAGGGCTATGGACATAGTGTTACAGGGGAAAAAGGCTATTTTTGTCTATAAAATGGGATAACTTATCATCTTGGAGTTTGGTTGCTGCAGCCTGCAAAGAGAGTTATTCTCGTGAAGGGAGATGGAAAAATCATCATTGTGATTGGAAAGCGATTTGAAAGGGATTTGGAAATTTTTGTCTAGACATAGGCTTTTTTGGCTTTTGGTGTTGTATGGTTACTGCTTCCTTTACTAATTAGGTTGTATGGGGATTTTGACTATGGTATGGAAAATTTGTTTTTAACCTCTTTATTATTCAGATTTATAAACATTACTCAGTTACTAAAATTTTTACATGTTGTATCCTATCTTCTATTACAGTGCCCAAATGGACACACTTTGTGTTCAAACTGCAAGACTCGAGTGCACAACTGTTGCCCAACGTGCCGCTATGATCTTGGAAATATAAGGTGTTTAGCTTTGGAGAAAGTTGCAGAATCCTTGGAAATCCCTTGTAAATACCAGAACCTAGGGTGCCATGATATCTTCCCCTATTACAGCAAGCTTAAGCATGAGCAATGCTGTTGGTTTCGTCCTTACAATTGCCCTTATGTTGGTTCAGAGTGCTCCATCACAGGTGACATCCCAACTCTTGTTGCACATCTCACGGACGATCATAAGGTTGACATGCATGATGGATGTACCTTCAACCACCGATATGTCAAATCAAATCCACACGAAGTTGAAAATGCCACATGGATGCTTACTGTAAGTTGGTTTATGCTACATTACATGACAACTCTAGTGTTACTATGCTTCTCTGATAATAGTTATTTGTGGATTGTGATAAAACATTGTTGTTGTTAAGTTTTGCTCATAGTTATTTCTTCTATATTTGTCAAAAGAAGTTGAAAACCATGTAAGTCACTTGAGTAATTTACAGTTACGAAGGAGATTATGTGGTTTCTGTTCGGACTGTTAAAGTTATAGGTTTTAAACTGCAAATCTTATGCTTCTGAAAGGACTCCTTCAACAAGTTATCCAAAATTATTGCATAATGAGCTACTGCTGTTTTCTTAAATAATTTGTCCTAGACTTACTTTTAACTTTCTATGCGATCTATCATAATGTTTTCATCTGCTGCTCCTCTGGTCAAATAAATATTGTCTTGATATGAAGCCCTAACCTACCTTCTGAACTCTAACATCCTGTGCAGCTGTTCAATTGTTTTGGAAGACAGTTCTGCTTGCATTTTGAGGCTTTCCAGGTTGGCATGGCACCTGTCTATATGGCCTTTTTATGTTTTATGGGTGACAATAATGAAGCAAAAAAGTTTAGTTATAGTTTGGAAGTTGGTTGCAATGGCCGTAAACTAATATGGCAGGGGATTCCCAGGAGCATCCGGGACAGTCATCGGAAAGTTCGTGACAGTCAGGATGGACTTATTATCCAAAGGAACTTAGCTCTATACTTTTCTGGTGGCGATAGGCAAGAGCTGAAGTTGAGGGTAACTGGCCGTATCTGGGAGGAAGAATGAGATAGGAAACCATGGAGAATTGAGTTTGTTTTGTACAGTTTCGAAAATTTCCAGAGTCTCAATCGACAAACAGTTGAAGCTTTCATTTTTACGATCAGGGCTTTTTTTTGTATTTACATGGGATATGTCCTCTACAGTCTAATCCCTTTGCTGACGGCCGCCTTCTGCTGAATCTTTAGTGGAGGAAATGATGATTTGTACGAGTCAACTTGGTTGCTCAAAGTTTATTCCGGCAACATGTATGGAACGATCTTTTGGCTGTGATTGCTGTTGGCTTCCTGTATTAAACCGCTTCTCCAATATTTCAAGTTTTATTTTGATCATGTGCTCTGTTTTTCGCCTTGCCTTTTGTATTCTTTTTTTCGTACTAGACGTGGGGTGATTGTGATCCTGAAAATTTTATGAGAAAAGAACTGAGACCCTATTCTAAAATTTTCTGAATCAAAGTACAATGATGATAAGTACAAGCTTTCAGTACTGAAAAGAGCAAATAAAAAATTATGCATGCAAATAAAAACTGGTTTTGAATTTCAAGCTGCACAAGGGTAATTCATATAATTATTTTTAAAAATAATATTTAATAAATTTAAATATAAAATTAATTATGATGTAATCTTTTATAAAAAAAAAAGAGTTTAATAATGTAAAAAAATATTGCAGTTCAATAGCATGGATTAATTTTTAAAAAATCAAAATTATCAGTAGGAGTAAGATTTCTTTATTGACAAGCATGTCAAATATCAAACCTATCATTAGATTATCATGAAAAAGAAAAAGAAATACATTAATAGAAAATAGAAAATATGGGTTTAGTTTAGAGGGGTGCAAGCGTGAATGCACTTAGAAGTAGGTTAATTTTAACGGTTAAACTATAAGAGAGACCCGATTTTCTCGCAAAACAGGGGAATTGTCTGTTCCAATGCAGAGCCATTACAGAGCAAGGAGGAACAAACAGCAAAGAAGAAGACAAAGAACTTCCACTTTTCTGTTTCCTATAAAGATTTTGTTTCTTTTCCCGCAATTTTCTCTGTTATCAACTTTCCCCTCTCTCTGTGTCAATCCAGCTTTTCACAACTTTTTTCCTTGTTTTTTTCCCTACTTTGAGTTGATCAAATCACAGGCTTTAAGGTATGTTTCTAATGATTTTCTTATTTTGTTTCCCTTTTTCATTTGAGATATTGGCTCATGTGACCTTGCAAATCATATGTGCATTGACAATTGATTATGATTTTTACTTGTATTTACGATGTTGCTGCTATACATTCTAATCACATTGATTCTTTCAAGATCAATCATTTTAATAAAATCCCAAGTTGCTTTTAAAGTCTTAGTAGTTTTTACTACATTTGAGGAAAATTTCCAGGGGATGGTGATTGGAACCTTGGACGCCGCTGCCTGAATATGAAATTGTTTCATTTTTTTTCCCATGCAGGAAAAGGTTTGATTTTGCATTGAATTGATAAGAGAGTCTTTGAGACATTAACGTCCTAAGCTATGTTATGCTGCGGCGGTGTGGAGGAGGAGCCCGACGGTCCACCTCCAAACCAATATACAGCCCCACCAATAGGAGGGAATCAATTCGGTGGCGCTGGTAATTGTTTTCTTTTTCTTCTTTTTCCCTTATCTTTAACTTTTGAGCTTTATTTGTTCTATTTTTCCTTCTTCTTAGGCCTCAATAGTCATGACATTGATTTTCGAATCCTTAAAATGCAATGTGTACTCATCATGTTCTAAACAGGCAGTGGAAGAGGAGAGCCAAGGACTTCCAATGTGGTTAAAAGTGGGGCTCCTCAAAAAGTTCTACCTATTGAAATTCCATCTATTCCATTAGATGAGTTAAACAGGATGACTGATAACTTTGGTACAAAAGCTTTGATCGGAGAAGGTTCTTATGGCCGAGTTTTCTATGGGAAGTTAAGTAATGGTCAGCCTGCAGCAATAAAGAAGCTGGATACCGCTTCTTCACCAGAACCAGATTCTGACTTTGAAGCACAGGTGAGACTTAGATAACCTTTTTGTTTCCCCTATTAAAGTGATCTGTCTAGAATTTAAGTTTGATCCCATGTTATTGCTACAATGATTTTGCAGTTATCAGTAGTTTCAAGACTTAAAAACGAACATTTTGTGGAGTTGTTAGGGTATTGTTTGGAGGCAAATAACAGAATCTTGGTATATGAGCACGCTACAATGGGTTCTTTACATGATGTCTTACATGGTATGCTCAATTCCATCTTTTAGGTTTGAGATTTTATTTTGTTTTGCATTTTAGAATATTTATTCATTTTCAGTGTTTTGGTTTTTGTTCAGGGAGGAAAGGTGTACAAAGAGCTGAACCAGGTCCAGTTCTCAGCTGGAACCAAAGAGCTAAAATTGCCTGTGGTGCTGCAAAAGGTCTTGAATATTTGCATGAGAAAGTTCAGCCTTCGATAGTTCATCGCGACGTCAGATCAAGCAATGTCCTTCTTTTTGATGACTTCTTGGCCAAAATTGCCGATTTCAGCTTAGCAAATCAATCTTCTGACACCGCAGCTCGACTGCATTCGACTAGAGTCTTGGGTACATTTGGTTATCATGCCCCTGAGTAAGTCTTGTAATTTAGCATTTTTGGTACTTAGGAGGCGTAGCGGGGATAAGGAAAAGGGTTTCAGGTATTAGGATTCAAACTCTAGACTCATTAGATATCACTTTTTAAAGATGACTGAATGAAGCAACTAAACTATGCTTCGGTTCTTAGCATTTTTGCTTTGTTTATGATTATTAAGTACTAAAAGGGCCTGTTATGGTTCCGAACCTATAAAATAATTCGGGATATTACCACTAGAAAGGGAACATTTTGCTTAAACTTTCTTTCTGTGTAGGTATGCTATGACAGGGCATATAACGCAGAAAAGTGATGTATACAGTTTTGGAGTTGTTCTTCTTGAGCTCTTGACAGGGAGAAAACCAGTAGACCATACAATGCCCAAAGGACAACAGAGTCTTGTTACTTGGGTGTGTTTCTTTTCCTATTCCTTTTCCTATTCACTGCCATTTAGTATGCGTCTCTAACTCGGTTTCAATGATGAAGGCAACTCCAAGGTTAAGTGAAGACAAGGTTAAGCAATGTGTGGATCCCAAGCTAAACAATGAATACCCACCAAAGGCAATTGCCAAGGTTGTTGTCTCTTCTGCTACATTATTTTCGTAAGACTTTTCTCGATTGTTTTGTAATATATATATTTGGGGATCTCAGCTAGCAGCAGTTGCAGCACTTTGTGTACAGTATGAGGCAGATTTCCGGCCAAACATGACAATTGTTGTCAAAGCTCTTCAGCCTCTTCTTAATGCAAAACCGGCAGGAGCAGACTCTCAAGCATAATATATATTGAAGACAATATTCTGACCTAATAAGCAGTACCCAGGTTGGCTTAGTTGTAACTCTCTGTTCATGTTTTGTTATCTCATTACTTAAAGTGTTTACTTTTAATTGAAGACAATATTCTTTCCTTGGAGATTCAAGCTAGATAAGGATTAGAGAAAAGTGAAGCACTACCCTTTTTCCTTTTAGTTTGTAAAATTTCTTAGGGCCTGTTTTGTTGTTAACCTCATCATCATCTAGTTTTAAGCTGTCGACCCTTTATTTATTTATTTTTATAAAATAAAATTCATAATTTAAAATAAAAAAATTATAAATATTAAAATTTGAACGATAAAGCAAAACAACTTTCATACATTCAATTATTGTTAGTTTTATAAAATAATAGATGATAAAAACTCGAAAAAATTTGATAAGTATATAAAAAAAATAAAGTTATTATTATTATTATTATTATTGTCGTCGTCGTTGTTTTGTCTTAATTTCCTAATTCAACAATGACCTCATTTATCAACAAGATGACAACATCTATGCCCCAATCTAAACTGAACAGAGAAAAAAAAATGACAACACTCTCTCCTCGGACAGAAAAAATGTGCATGTAAAGTTTGTTTTCTCTTCTTTGTTAGTTCCTCTCTTTCTCATATTGATTCTTTGTCATTTTTTAATGATAGGGGATTGAAATTCAACATTTTGAACAGAAAAGTATATATATTTTATCATTTAATCAAATGCTGACAAATGATAATATATAATGACAAAATCCTCCTTAATTTAAAAGCATAATGGTAATATCAAATTGTGTATGTAATAATACATAATAATGTGGAAGAAATAGCATGCCCTCAATAGTATGATAGCTAGTTTATAACCAAAACCAACACCCTTGATTGCACCAAAAAGAGTTACATCCAACGACAACTTGATAGTTGATAATTGGTATTCACACTTCACACTTTTTTTTTCCTTTCGATATAAAAAAAAAAAAAGTGCTAGAAAATGGCTAATTTACTTTTGAGATACCTAGGTTGCAAAAATTTCAAAATAGCCTATTATTCGCCGACAATAATAAATAACTAAATGAATAAAAATAAATAAAGGGAACGGGTTCATGCTCCATTGTATGTTAGCCGAATCCATCCGATGATGAAAGACATACGTGGCAGTTGTTAATTGGGTTCTCCATCTAAAATCTGACTATGTACTATCTGATTATATTTTTTCCGATTCATTTACGAAAGAGGCTCATTATAATATCGATATATTATTTATTTATTTATTAAATAATATTTGTAATAATTATTTATAAAATAAATATAAATAAAATTATTCGCAAAATATTCGTTAAATGTTTCATTCTTTACAATCTAAAAAAAAAAAAAAAACCTAACGCTTCGATCATACGTTAATGTTTTAAATTATTAGCCTTCAGAACGGCGTAGTTTTGTACCTGTCTTCAGACTGGGTACATCGTATAGAAATCCATCGGTTGAGGATATTTTTATAATTTTCAAAGGGACGAGAAACTTTCAATAAAACTCAATAAAATTATTATGTGTAAAAAAAAAAAAAGACAATTTATGTCATCATTATTTCACATTTCATCATATTTGTATAATAATAATTTTGTTTATACCCTTAACATTAAATGATAAAAAAGCACCTCCTGTTTATGTCAAGAATTCTTTAATAATACATATTTTTTCTATCATGTGTTAACCCAGCAAAATAAATTTAAGTAAAAATCTAATTGACAAAGGTAACTATTTTAACCGCCTAATTAATTGAAATAAACCGCATTAAAACTAAAAATAAATCTAACCTTATTTTCATTCCATTGTAGAATTAATTATATTCACCTAAAAATATAAAAAAATTATATTCACCAAAAAACACCAAATATGATAGTAATTGATTTTATTTGATTAATCGAAAATAACTTTCTATTTTCTTCTACATTTTTATTTTTATTTTTATTTTTTTTAAATTTTAACTTTGATATTAAATCACCAACATTTAAAAAAAAATCTCACAGATAATAATAAAAATTATTATTATTATAGTTAAAAATTGTAATGTAACAGTAAGTTTCCATTTTAACCGTCCTTCCTCTTCTCCTACTCTTTTCCCCATGTCCAAACAAAGCATCCTCAATCAAAATCCTTCTTCACTGATTTTTTCTTATAAATATGTATAAATAAAAAAAAAAAAACAGCCGCTCCAAATCTGTTGTCATCAAACCCTCAAAACCCAGCCTTTCAAATATCCTATCTCTCTTCGATCTCTTTCTCAAATTCAATCCGATTAGGATCCCTGGGAAAAGAAAACCACCCAATCATCATTTTCACGATCACTGAATAATATTGCATGAACTTTTTCATTTTTTTTTTGTCAAATTCGATTCAATAAAAAATTGAATAGGTTGTGTTTTTGGATCGGTAATACAAAACGAAATTGAAGGGCGGGAATGGAGAGATTGGTAAATAATTTTAAATCAAAGAGAGTTTGAGAAATCAAAGGATGCCAGGATTAGCGCAAAGAAATGAGCAATATCGTAATGCCTCATTTGGGTTTTGGTCTAAGCATAACGATGATGTTAGCTACAATCAACTTCAGAAGGTATTCGATTTTCATTTTCTCCACTTTATCTTTTTTCCTTTTATTTTTGTTGAATTTTTTGGTGATATTATTGTTTTTATGAATTGGATTGGATCAGTGTTTTGGATTCGGTTTTTTGTTTATTTTAATTGGTAGTTTAAGTTTGGATTGGATCTTAATTTATTGGATTTTTGTTTTTATTTTTATGCTTTTCAGATCCAGTTTAGAGAATTTGTAATTTTGATTATGTGCCAATTTTGATTCTAGTATTAGATTTGTTGCTAGAAATTAGCTGCCTAATTTTGTTTAGAGCCAAGGCACTGATCTTTTAGTGCTATTCCTGGTTTTGAATTGAGTAATGGAAGAAATAACAACTAGAAGTGTGATAATTAACTTCGTCACTGTCGGTTCTTTAAGAATTTTTTACTCTTTATTGAGCTCAATGTGGCTTTTAGCCGTTGTCTATGGTCTTTATATTTTTTGGATATCGAAAGTATTGGTAGCTAATTGAGGAATTTGAAATTCAAGGAATGGTACTTGTTTGCAATTAGCAAATAAAGATAATGCTTCCAAGGGGGCACCCAAATGGTTACAATGTGAAACTCCAAATTTGAGATTGTAGGTTCGAGTCCTACAGGAGGAGGCAGGGTGAATGTGATAGGTGAGAGTTACCCCCTGTTGTGTAGCCTAAGAGCTAATGGATCTTCACACTCGGCTCTCCACCTTCCATATGTACCAAAAAAGAGGGATATGTTGATTGTGCAATTTAATAATGGATATGTTTTATAAATACATGGTTTATTGATTTTATTTTCTGATTAGTTAATAACCAAGAGCTGTGTTTTTGTATTTCAGTTCTGGAGTGAGCTTTCATTGCAAGCTCGGCAGGAGCTCCTTAGAATCGATAAACAAACCCTCTTTGAGCAAGCTCGCAAGAACATGTACTGCTCCAGATGTAATGGGCTACTGCTTGAAGGTTTTTTGCAGATTGTCTTGTATGGAAAATCCTTGCAGCAGGAGGGAGTAGCTGGTAACCTTCATTACAATAGGTCAGGAATCTCAAAAAACCAAATTGATGGTGGATTGAGTATGACAAATGGGTCACAAGATGAAATTCAAGATCCATCTCTCCATCCTTGGGGAGGTTTGACCACAACTCGTGATGGTTCACTGACGCTTCTTGATTGCTTTTTGTGCTCAAAGTTGCTCAAGGGTCTCCAAAATGTTCGTGCTGATCAAATTGTTTTCTCTGGTTATGTTTTCCCCTTTCATCTAGTTGTTGATGTTTCAATTGAATCAGGTGTTTGACAGTGCACGTGCAAGGGAGCGGGACCGTGAATTGCTTTATCCTGATGCTTGTGGTGGGGGAGGTCGGGGTTGGATAAGCCAAGGAATTGCTAGTTATGGAAGAGGACATGGAATAAGGGAAACGTGCGCACTACACACTGCCAGGCTCTCTTGCGACACCTTAGTAGATTTCTGGTCAGATCTTGGAGAAGAAACTCGGCAATCTCTTTTAAGAATGAAGGAGGAGGATTTTATTGAGAGACTCATGTACAGGTGTGTTTCTAGCTCCTTCTTTATGGTTGAATGTGTTTCATTTGTTATATTGTTCAGCCAGTGAACACTGTGAATTCTGATGGTCATTGATCAAGCAGTTCTCATTGGAGCTAGTAATATAAGGCTAATGGTGGGAGTGTCGGGACTATGTAGAAGACAAAAGTTTTATTTTATGGTATTAAAAGACATGAAAATATCATTTGTGTGCCTTTGAAAGCTTTAGATATTTTGTTTCCTTCTCCTAGTTGACAACTGACTAGCCCTATGTAAATTTAGTGCTAGTTTAAGATTGTTGTTGCGGTTGAAAAAAGTTTTGGTTGGAAAAAGTGCGTTTAAAAGGTATGGTAAGAAAAGTGTGGTTAAAAATTTTGAGTGTTTGGTATTGCCGTGAAAAAATGCTGAGTAATTGAAATGTCTGAAAGTATATGTATAAAATATAGGGATAATAAAGTAATTTTCTATCCCAAATGCACTTTTGCACTGCAAAAGCACCTCTTGAGGAGCTTTTTTGTTTGGGTTGGAAAACCAGGCTTTTAGACTGGAAAGCCAATTTTTTTTGTTGTTTAGCATCGTGTTTGGGTCAAAAGTAGTTTTTGAATGCAAAAGCTACTTTCAACAGTAATGCTAAATGAGGCCTTAGATTTGGAGCATCTGGTTTCCTAGCTACGAGAGTGTAAGTCTTTTAATTGGAAAATTACTGAAATAAAACTTGTGATGGGCCATGAAGTGAGGAAATGAAACTCCATGCTGCAGACCGGAAAAAGATACTTCCTGAGGTTCACAGGATTGTTTGACATTATTTAATGCCCTATTCGAGAGAATTGAAAATGATAACATACAAGGTACTGAGTTTTTTTTTTTTTTCTTTTTGCCGTTTGACTTAGCCACCTTTACCAAAGCAGTGTATTATTATTCATCTTTCAATGAGTTTGTTCTTTCATAAGTGGTGTACTTCAAGAGCCTTATCATGAACATATTGTGGTCATCTTTAAGAATCCAGCTGCAATCTCTGGAGTTTAGCAATTGGAAGATATAGTGTCTGGCAGTCCTTGAAGCATGTATTGACATGTAGCAGTTGAAATTTATGCTTTCTTTCTAGCTTTCAAGCATGATATGAAACCATTAAGGACCAGAAAACCCAACCTTTAAGAATCATCCATTTCTAGCAGTTTTGAAAGCATATATCACTAAGAACCTGCAAAACCTAAGTGCTGCCTCCTTTGAGGACAAGTAATCCTAAAATATGACCTTTGTAAATGGTCTTTTATCAAGAAACTTAGTGGACAATGGGACAACTGATGTTGGCCAAAATTTTTCTAGATTGAAGGAGATCAAAAGAAAAGTTAAGATTCTTTTAGAGAATGTAAACAATATGATCTTAGAACCTGGACTTATAAATGGTTAATGAGTAATATCTGTCTCTATCCTCTCTTAAAGGTTTTTTTTTGTTCCTTTTTCTGAATAGTCTGCTTTAGGCTGTCCAGTTTTGTGATCAAAGGAAAATCGAGAGAAAAAAATCGAAGAAATTGATATTACTCTTTTCCTTGTTACAATAAATTCCAACAGCACCCTGCTATCAAGAGATTGCGAGGAGACAGGGAAATTGTAATTTTAAGGAAGGTATCCCAAAAATATGTGTGCTTGGTTTCAGTGTTTGTGGTTCTAAGTGATTCTTACAGAAGATGGACTGGAAGGGTGAGTTGGAATCTGAGGTCCCTTCAATGATGGCTAGTGAAAGATGCATACTGTTTTAGCAACAGTTTTGTTCCAAAGATAAAAGACCTCTAGATTTATTGTTTTTGTTACTCAAACTTGTGGACTTTCTTTTATGGGTTGCTTTCTCTATAGGATTGCTGTCATGCTTATCATCCTTGTTACTTTTTCAATTCAGTCAGTAATCATTTTTGTAATTGATTTAAATGTTTCTGACGAAGAGATTATTTCACAAGAGAAACTAGGTGAAGTTGAGAATTTTCTGACCAATGACTGTCATTGATGGTGTTTGTAGGCTTGAAAGTTAAGCATTAGATAAAAATATGAAATAAGCACTTATTAGGAAATTTGTCATAAACAAGATGAAGAAGTTGAAAAGGTGTCTTTGTTGAGAAATGCATACGAATTGAAGCTTTAAAAAATGGTGGGATGGGTTGGATATTCTTAGAGGGATATTGAGAAAGTAAAATTTGTGGTCTCCTTTAGTAAGAAAAAATGAACACAAGACGATTTCTTTTGAGCAATGAAAATGAGACATTTAATGGACTGTGGAATGGCTGGAAAGGATTTGCATCTGCTTTCACCTCTTCTGCTCATTGCCTTTGATGTACTTTTAACTTGGTGATAAGTAGAAGGGATGGCAAAATTATCATGCATCCAAGGTTGGCATACTTGGCAATTCGTATATTCGTGTCTTATAAAATATTGACAATTTGTGTATTCGTGTCGTGTTTTACATGTGTATTCGTGTTGTGTTTTACACGTAAATTACGTGTCACAATTCGTGTCGACATGAAAACATAAAGGACATTTTTTTGGTTTTGTTAAACCAATATATGGCTTTTGCTAAAATTTTAAACTGTGTCACCTTCACGTCTCTTATTCATATTGTTTTGGTGTCGTGCCATCTTGTCGTGTTTGAGATTGCCAGGTCTCCGTTGCCTGCATTTTACTCTCTCAGAATATAACAGTTGGTTAGCTCTGGGTGATTACCAAGAAAAATTGGTGGCATGGTCTTATTTGTTCTTTTAACTGGCAGAAAGCTTTGTGCTAAAATTGATGTTATTTTTACATAACAAAAGTCTCTTCGTTTTTGCACTTCCAATAGTTCATACAGAAGTATTGGTCTTAGGCACAAACTGTACTCAGTTATCAGCAACTTGCCTGTAGACTTCTGCTCTCTATTGTTTTGTGTAGATTTTGCATCTCACATATGCATTATTTTCTCAGGTTTGACAGCAAGCGATTTTGCAGAGATTGCAGAAGGAACGTTATCCGTGAGTTCAAGGAGCTGAAGGAACTAAAACGCATGCGTAGAGAACCTCGATGCACTAGGTGGTTTTGTGTTGCAGATACAGTCTTTGTATATGAGGTGCTTTGTCAATATCTTCAACCTTTGAGTGCACTGATTTCTTTCTATCATATTTTTATCTTTCGATCTAATTGTTGATAAAGAATGTATGGCTGAAATTACAATTTTGACTATGTTAGTCATAATTTTTTGAGCTTGGTGTGAGAATTTTCAAATGTGACTTACGCACTATTTTTCTTTACTACTCTCCCAGGTATCTGATGACACAGTCCGGGCTGATTGGCACCAAAAATTTGCTGACACTTTTGGAACTTACAGCCACTTTGAATGGGCAGTTGGAACTGGGGAAGGAAAGTCAGATATTATGGAATTTGAAAATGTTGGCGTGAAAGGAAGTGTTCAAGTCAATGGCTTGGATCTTGATGGATTGAATTCGTGTTATATCACCCTGAAGGCCTGGAAATTGGATGGCCGCTGCTCTGAACTTTCTGTGAAAGCCCATGCGACAAAGGGCCAACAATGTGTGCATCGCAGGCTTGTAGTTGGAGATGGTTATGTTACAATCACAAGGGGTGAAAGTATTAGAAGGTTGTTTGAGCATGCTGAAGAGGCCGAGGAAGAAGAGGTACTTCAAGCTTTGTGGGGCTTATAAAAAAATTGTTCGGATAATGGTGATGTTGAACTTTTAGTTCATCTTTTCAGGATGATGATTCCATGGACAAGGATGGAAATGAGCTTGATGGAGAATGCTCACGTCCCCAAAAACATGCGAAGAGTCCTGAACTTGCTCGAGAGTTTCTCCTTGATGCAGCTACTGTTATATTTAAGGAACAGGCATGTTCAAACCTTTTCACCTTTTTCGTGCTTTAAAGTCTTGCAATATGACTGCCATTCTTTTAAATTATTTACATAAAAAAGACTGTGGGATTCTATCATTTCCATTTGATAATTAAAACCTGTGTGTAGAAGAATGTGATCAGTGGGAAGGTAACAAAAGCAGGTGTATTTAATGACTTGATGTGTTAATTAGTGGCTGGCAAGTTATTAATTGGAATTTCATTCCATTGTTTTTGACTGAATCTCTGTCTAAATGGCTTTTGTTGTTGAATTTTGTGCTTCAGAGAAGCAGGACTAAAGATAAATGAAAATTTATCTTTGGTTAAACTTTGAGACGAATATAGCTTACACTTCATACTTGACCGGAAACACCTATTTGAGTGATACATAAAGTTGAGAAGATTATAATGACTTTGAGAAAGATTACCATAGGATGTTCATAATACTATAGATACTTAGCTGGAGGTTTGAAATGCAATTAGTTTGTTTTATAAGCAATGATATCTTGAGACAAGTATGAGGCCAACCTTGTTAACTTTCTCCTTTAAGTTTGTTCGTAGACAAATGCTAATCTGCCATCTAGTTAGTTGTTTTGAAATTGCCAAACAAATCCAATGCAGGTGCTCTACCTCATTCACCTTTGCTCAAATTCATGATAATGTAGAGGCAGTAGCACATTTTGTACTGGCTAATATGAAGATGTTTTTGCGAGTAGTCTAAAAAGATTCCTATTTCTAAGAAATAATAGGCAATAGTACTCAGTCTAAAGGAGTGAAAGTACACTAGAGGTTATGATCATGGAGAAGAACACCAGTTGTTGCCTGTTGGGGGAAAATGAGTTGTTCCAAGTTTCAGAGTGAAATGCTGTGAGAAAGGATATGGAACCTATAATTTAAGTGAGGTCATCTGAAATCAAGGCTAATGAGTTCAAATTTGAGGCTAAATATTTTTGTCTCTTTGTTCTGATATAGGTGATTGGCATTATATCTAGCAAAAATTCAAAGAAATGGTTTGCTTATATACGTGATTAACAGGGTTTTAAGAGATTTTAAGTAACTGAACCACAAGACTTACAATGATTTTGTTTTGAATTCCTCTAAAACTTGGTAAGAAAGACTTGGACTTCGTTTAGTGGTTCTTGTGGGTTGTGTAATGTGTTTGTGGAGTTGTGGCACAGCAAACATACAACTCAATCTGTTTCAGTTGTTTGTGTTCTCATTATTTGCTAAAATTCTTGTTACAAACGTCAAAACAATTTATCCATTTTGATATTCAGGTTGAAAAGGCTTTTAGGGAAGGAACAGCACGCCAGAATGCAAACAGTATCTTTGTTTGTCTTGCACTAAAGCTGCTGGAAGAACGTGTTCATGTTGCATGCAAAGAAATTATTACATTTGAAAAGCAGGTCTAAATAATTGGTGATACTTCAGGATATGTTTTCCTTTCTGCTTATCAGTAAATATAGGAGGCTATTCTCTATGTTTGACACTACATAATTTCTACAGATGAAGCTTCTTGAAGAAGAAGAGAAGGAAAAACGTGATGAAGAAGAACGCAAGGAGAAGAAAAGAACAAAAGAACGAGAGAAAAAGCTCAGGAGAAAGGAGAGACTGAAAGGAAAAGAAAGAGAGAAAGAAAAAAAATGTGCCAAGTCAACTATTTCTCCTGTTGCTCCTGATGTCTCAAAGGAAGAATCTTCACCAACTATTGAGGTTGAAGAAACTATTGCTATTAATTGCAGAGACTCTGTGAGTGGCATATGTGATATTATTGTGTCTAGACCTGGTTCTCCAGATGTTCAAGGAAAAGAGTTTTTAGACGGGCATTCCACTTTAAGTTTGCAAAATCACTCTTTTGATAGTCCTGATGGAGAAGGTGCAAAATTAAAAGATGGGAATGGCTCTTTTACAATGGAACAATCGAAATTTTCTAGTTGGAGAATGAAATTTCGCAAGGATGGTCAATTTGATCCATCCTTGAAATGGTCTGATTACCGCCAATTTGCTGTTGTTTCAGAAAGTGCTCCTGTTAATAGATCTGAGCCAAGATATCAAAGTGAAATCTTTGAGGCTCCTTCGAGGAGCATCAATGGATTAAATAGGCAATCAAAGATAAGCAATGCAAAGTCCAATGGTCGGAATTGTGGTGTTAAGCACACTGAGAAGTTTCAGTGTCCCAACAGCCGAAGTGACAGATATGAGTTCTACTCTTGCAGCTGCGGCCAACACAATGAATACAGAGCGAAGATTGAGCCACATGTTTCTGCAACTAGAGTAGGTCGAGAGCCCAAATCAGTGAGCAAGTCAGAATTTGTCTTGGATATGTCCAAGCAAGTCTATCGTGGTAACAAGTATATACAACAAGATTACACGCGGGAAGACTCAGGAAAACTGCAAAATAAAACTATTGCTGGAAACAATCCTTCTGCTCGAGATTCACTTCACTCCAAGAAAGTTTGGGAGCCCACAGAAGCCCAGAAAAAGTACCTCCGGAGCAACTCTGATACAGGTATTACTTTGAGGTCATCTTACAATGAGGGAGCTGGACCTGATAATAACTTTGTTAAGTGTGGTGAGACATGCTCAAGTGAAGCCAGTGTAAATTTGGGTGAAATTGATCATGAGCATAATAATGTTAACAAATCAAGAAATTCCAGCCTTGCAACAGATGAGGACTGTCAGGTGGAAACACAGGATCAATGCTCTTCGCTGAATGCTGCATATGATGTAGCAGGAATTTGTCCTAATAGAAACCCTACCTTGAACGGAATTTCTCATTCTATGATGAGTAGCACTTCTAATTCTGATAACAGCTCTTCATGCCTTAGTGAAGGAGATAGTAATACCTCCTCTTCAAATCTTGGAAACTTGGAATCTTCTTCAACATCAGATTCTGAAGATGCCAGTCAGCAATCAGATGGGAGAGATACTTCAGTTTGCATTCAAAATGGCTTTTCCGAGTGTCAGATGAAAGGAATGGATGAAAAACAGGATGCTAATGGAGGGGTTTCTTTGGAAAGCCAGGCATTGTTTGGACATTCACCAGATGTTAGAGGGAACAAAGTTCCAGGAAATCCACCGACAAAAATTGCTGAAAATACTGATGATGGAAAACCAACTGCTGTTATGGGTTCTCAACATCAAGGTATGTTTACATCAGTGCATAACCAACATATACAATTTCCTGTGTATCCGGCTCCTTCAACCGTGGGTTACTACCTTCAGAATCCTATTTCTTGGCCAGCAACTCCAGCTAATGGATTAATGCCTTTCCCTCCTGCAAACCCCTATCTTTATACTGGCCCTCTTGGCTATGGTTTAAATGGGAACTCACGGTTATGCTTGCCCTATGGCACTCTGCAGCATTTAGCTACTCCTCTGTATCCTGATCCTGTTCCTGCTTATCACCCAGTTTCAAAGGCCAATAGCTTGTATGCAGAGGAACGAATTCAGATTCCCATGCCCGGTGCAACAAGAGAAGCTTTCACTGAAGTTAATACAGAGAGCGTTGTTCCTGGCAGGCTGCATGCAACAGAACAAGCAGCAAATGGAGAAGGTAGGCAAAATGATGTCTCTGCCAAGTTGCACACAGATGGCACTAGCTTTTCCTTGTTCCATTTTGGTGGGCCTGTGGCTCTTTCAACAGGTTGCCAATCTAATCCTGTCCCCTTGAAAGATGAGATTGTGGGAGAACTTTCTTCTCAATTTTCAGCAGATCATGTTGAAAATGGTCATGCTTGCAATAAAAAAGAGACTATTGTTGAAGAGTACAATTTGTTTGCAGCGAGTACTGGCATAAGGTTTTCGTTCTTCTAATATAGTAGTTAGGTATAGGTGACTGGTTTGGCAATTCAGTCCCTACCTTCTTGCCCTGAATGTGGAAGTTTGAGAGTACTTTGTAAGTCGGTATACAATAATCTTCCTGCGAAAGAAAATTCAATTTTAGCTTATAGATTCTTTAGTAGTTTGTTACCCGATTTGTCTCATTGTTTTATGTAGAGAGAAAAAGTTGGAAGAGTGCCATATAATGTTTGAGGGCTTTCTGTATGAAGTCAGTTTTTTTACTAATAAAGCTTTGATGGAATGAGATTTTGTTTTCTTGGAATTTAATTGGATTTGTTGTCATTTCAATTTCAGTTCTTGAATGCTTCAGACTCTGCTCTATCTTAAACAAGGTTTACTTCAGATGAATATTTGCATCCTTAAATCCTTTTGTTTATACTGATTTCTTGAGGAGCGAGCAGTTGAACTTACATGCCATATCCGAAGCTCTTTTACATATCTCAACTTGCACGTAGCTTTGAATTTGATTTGCTGTTTATTATTGGCAGAACATGTGAAAATTCTTTGTATATGATTTGTAATTAAATCTTTTCCAAAATTCTTTGCTAGCTTAAAGATGGTTACATGAACTAATTAAACTAAATCTTGAGTTTAAAGTGATTTTTTTTTTTGGTACATAGGAGGTCGTAACCTGTTATATACCACTTTTTAAGCAACAACTAAATTAAGCTTCAGGTTTAATAGTTTGTTTTTCATTATTAAACTAATTTACAACTTTGAATAAGCCGGCAAAGTTTAGTTGTACTTTGAACGTTGATTAGGCTGCTGCCTAACACGCTCGTCTGTATTTTCTCCAAAAGATTACTAGGAAAATATGGGATGATGTTCACCAAGGTTGAGGAGCATGGGATACTGCCCTTGATAGAGGCTTGCAAAAATGGATGGGTTTTGCATTTTCCTTTTTTTATTTTTGTTTTGTTTATTTGTTTATGTCTTCAAGTAGTTATGTAATATCAAATTCTAGAAGTCAAGAAACAGGTTCATTCACGATTGGACCAGAGGGTAAATCGGGGACCTTTCAGACATTGAAATTGAAACAGATTCAGAATGACGTGCAGTGCACTATCTCAATTTGTCTTCACCAAAGATTCATATGCTGAGCAAAAAACGTGAAAGGGGAATGGAAAACACAAAATACTAGTCATAAAATGGAAACTTATATGGCCAAAGGAAAAAAAAAAAAAAGGTAGCTTTGGGACTTAAATTTTGTCACTGGGATCCTCAATTCCTGAACACAACTTGGATACTCCTAAAAACTTTCAGTCAACAATTCAAGCAACAGTTAAGTACAAATCCAAACATTTAAATGTTTGCCTTCGTAAACTTCAAAACAGCTAGATAAAATCCAGGCTCGTCTACAAATTCAGTCATCTCAAAGGAATGGTCAGCTGCAACTTTCTGTAATGTCGTTTTCTCAGGCAGGTTTGCAATTATAACGTCAGGGAACTGTTTTCTTTGCTGCTCTAGCACTTCCCTCCCTTGGGGATAGCTAATTACCAGTCTTGCACCTGTACAAGTAACAATCAGAATCTCATATTACAAAGGAGGCAACAGACGAAACATGGCTTACACCTCCTCATTCTAATGGATGCAAAATCTTATAAGATTTTTTAGTGCATAGGAGGCCGCAGCAGCATGAGGATAAGGGAAAAAGTTGCAGTAGCTGGGATTCGAACCCTAAATCTGTTGAAAGTCACCTCTTAAGGTGGCTACATGAACCAACTGAATTAAGCTCTGGGTAGAATAAGCCATTTTTTTTCTTGCGTTCCCTCACCTTTTTCAGGTTGAGAATATGCTAAGCTATTCTAATGGTGAAAATATACTATTCAACAAAAATAGTTATAGCAACAAAGAATCTGTGGTACAAAGTAAAACTTAAATTCAACAAGTATTCCTTGCCAGAAATCAAATTTGAAGTGAAATGAACAGAAACATCCTCTTAAATTTTACCATATATCCAATAGGATTACCTGGTGAACAACGTTTTGCCAGCGCCACAAATATCTGGTCAAGTTTGAAAGGCAAGGCAGGCAGAAAATAGAGAAATATAACATCCAATGGTGACCATTTTTCTGGCACATATATCAATTCTCCTTGCCAACACTTAACCTCGTCATATTTCTCTTTAATTCCAGCTAAGACAAAAATAGAGTCGTGGACTACAAGCAACAATTGGCAGAGTGATGATTCAACTAAATGATCCACAAAACCTTCAGAACCAATTGAGACTAGAACTCTAGAAGTCTCATCAATATTTCCCGCGGATGCAATTCGGTCAACATTTTGCTTAACTTGTTCAGAATTTAACTCATCTGAATCTAGAAATGACCAATCTTTTTCGCAAAAATCTTCAATATTGATAACTGGCACTGCCCCCTCATTCGAAGCATTTGCAGCACCAGCTAATGACCAATGACTGCAAACTGCCTTAAATGAAAAACTGGATTGAAATGGAAGGCAAAAAGGAGTGGCACGGTATCTACCACAATGGGAACTGGCAGTGCCAATATGTTGAGGCTGTGATTGAAACCTAGGAAGGGATCCTTGAGAAAGCGAGGGAATGATTAAAGAGGAAGGTACTAGGAGTGATCTCATTGAAGCTAAATAGTTAGCAAATGCATAGCAGCTTCACAAACTTGAAAAAGATCAACGAAGAAAAAGCTTAATACCCTTAAACTCTAAGAGTTTGACTGTTCATTCTATTAGATATCTTCAGTATATCTTCATAAGATCAAACATTCCCTTTCACACTACCCTCCTGCCATAAAAAAACAGTGCAATGTCAATGTTTTATGCTTTTAAGTGCTAAAATTAACAAAAGAATGGAAAAGAACAAACTCCATTGGCAATGGCAACTGGAAACCTATAAATACAGCAAAAACCCAAGCCCAAGCCATCTCTAATATACAGAATAAGATTTCTAAAAGGTAAGGCAAGGGGTAGCCCTAACTTTCTTCTGAATATTTGATATAATCTAATTCCCAAACAAAGAAAACAAAAATAACAACAAAAAATAGGAACATGCTACCCATAACTTATACCAAAAGGAGAAAATTCATACAAGTGTCTCAGCTGTGTATTAAATTTTATTTGCAGAGAACCCAATTGGGTAATAACAATTATATTCAAGTTTACAGTTACAAAATTTTGTAATTTTGCTCATGATAATAATTTATAGAATTTGAAGAAAGGAATAGAAGGAAAAACAAAAGAAGAAAAGGAGCAGATAAAATTGGAAAAATATAAAGGAAAAGAAGAAGGATAAAATGGAGAAACACAAGGTAACTAACCCCAGCAGGCTACTCTCTTGAGCGCAGCAGTGTCTGGGCAGTGGAAGTGGTATGCAGATGAGAAAATAAGGAGTGGATTCGCCGCTGATAGGCAACCCCACTAACTTTTGGGCTTGGCTAATTGGGTCCAGTGATGATATTGACCCTCTCTCATTTGATCCAACTTATTTTTTTACATTCTCACCAAAAGAGGTGGAAAAAAAGAGAAAAGAAAATTTGTGATTTTTTTAAAAAAAATTTTTCTTTGATTAGTTGACCTTTTATTCCCTACAAATGATAACAAAATAAATCAATTTTGTAACGATTTTGCTTGAACAAGGTAGTTTTTTTTTTTTTTTCAAATCAATTATAAGATGAGATTATTTTAAGATTTTAAAAGGATTTTAAAAAACATATAATTAATTTATATGCGTGATGGAAATCTTTTCATCGTATTAATACTTACGTTTTGCCATTAATATGATCACTCAAACTAATGGGTAAGTAAAGGTTTATTTAAATTTGTTATTCACATGTAATCTTTTATGTTAAATTCATACAATCAAGAAAAGAAAAATACAAGTCAAAGTGCATGGATATTGCTTAAACAAAATTTGGTAACTTGCAACAAGTTCTAGATGGCGGATACAATTACCAAGCCTAAGAAAATGTCAGAATCACATTCATTTTAAAAGCTAAAACATTTTTTACACCAACTCAGATTCTTTTGGCTAGAACCATACAGTTCCTAATTTATGCATCTTAGAACATTGGACTAAACAGTTGGAGTTGGTGACTTTCACCAAGTTAATTGATGTTACAAAGGAAGATGATAGCATGTTATTTGTCTGAGAAAATGAGGGTCAAGGCTGAGTGCAGGGGAGTCCGATGAGAACAGAGTGCTCTGGCTTGTGTTCACATTCGAAATCAAGATGAACGAAGGCTCGTTCGACTTCAGGGAGTTGTTCAATCTTTATCTGCAATGATTCTCCAATAGCATAGGCCTCTTTCAATGGCAAGTCTTCAGGCAGCTCAATGTCAACCTGTTTTTGTAAAGGGAGAACAAACAGATCAAATTTACTAAGCTGGTAGTAGCTTTTGCCCCTAATAGAGGAGATTGAATCAGATATGTAAACAAAATGATCTTTTTGATGAGTATAAACATTCAAATAAACCAACCTCAACAAAGAATAAGACACCAAAAGTATAGGCTCGAACAGTATCAACTCTTTTGATTTGAGGATGATGCCTTAAGACGAGGTATGTAAGTTTCTGCAGGACTTCAGGAGGGGGAGATTGTCCTACCAAGGAAACTGCATGAACAGAAGTCCAGAAAATAAATGGTAGCATAAATCAACACAAAGAACTGAAAATGGCAAGGAACAGGTTAATTTCTCATGTATGGATTCCAAGAAATTAGATGCTGATACATACTAGATTTTATTCTTTTTCTACCTGCATTTTCCAGAACAGTTCGAGACCAATTTGAAATCGTATAGAGTGCAAGGATGGTGGCACCAGCAGGGTCAATCCACCAGTAAAATTTATCACCAAGAACAGCAGCAATCAAACCAACTAGATTTGTTACCACATTAAAATAATGATCCTGGCAATCGTCATTAACAAAGGAGTAAACAGTCAGTACCTATCAGAAATGGTATAAAAAGATCATTTAAATCGTTGGCATTAACCTTTGCATAGGCACGGACAATTTTGCTCCCTGAGCTTCTACAGTAAAACCATAGGATAAGTTTGATTGCAGTAGCTGTCAGCATGATTGCATATAGCCAGACCAGTTGCTCTGAAGTCATGTTTTCTGACGGTTTTTCTTTGATCAATTGTTCTACAGCTTCAACCAGCACCTGGAAGCCTGTACATGATTGTTGGAAGGAGGCTATGCTGTTATTGTTAGGGCATTCTTTTTAAGGTACATATGGTGAAGGATAGGCACAAGAACGTACCAAGAGTGGCCATGACAGCAGCAAAGATGATAATGCCTACTGGCTGAACCCTTAGTTTTCCAATAGGATATTTATAGATGTTTATGCTTTTCATTGACAGATGTGTAAACCATAGTATACCACCTGCCAAAAGATCTAGCAAAGAATCTAGTGTTGATGCAGCAATTGCTAGGGATCCACTCTTGACTGTTGCATATATCTGTGGGTGCATGTTATATATTCACTTCAATTGCTTTCGCCAAATCCAGAAAACCTCACTGGTTTCACATTTAGTTTCCAGAATTCTATAAGAAGAGGGAAAGGTGTATCACCTTAAAAGCAAGCAAAAAACCATTTACCCAGTTAGATATGTTCATTGCTCTCTCATGTTGGGCTTGTTCATCGGGATCTTGTGCTTCATCAATGACATGGGGTGATTCCAGGGAGTCAACTTGATCAAAAGATCTCAAAGTAGCCAATTGTTTTCCATAGTATTCTTTTTCACCTAATAGAAAAAGGAATATTATTTGCTATAAGGATCAATATATTCATGCTTAAGTGTTTTACTCCATCACCAGTAAGACTAACATGTGTGTACTTCATCAGTTATAATTCTTATCCATTACACAGTTTTAGCAACAATATCCAAAACAAAAGTACCCATATATCTGATGATATATCGGCAGCAACCAAATTAATAGTGCTGACTGCTGAGGCCATTTAAACCCGACCTTTCATTCGATTTTTTAGCATGAACCATCTATAAAATTCCAAAAAAATAAAAAAATAAAAAAAACGTTAAACAGCTTATGAACTTGGTTTGCAGCAAGCATAATGTAGTCTTTGTTATTTTGGTGTATGACAGATAATGGAGGATGAGGTTAATTATTTGTGATTCATTTGGATGGGCGATGGGAAACCTTTCCCTCCGCTCACGCACAACGTTTTGGGACTGATCCTGGATAATTATGAACAATTCTTAAGAAGTATTAAATAAAAATAGAAGAGAAAATTGCATAGAGTAAAAGTATCACAAATGGGAAGCAGAATAGAATGTGGAAGAGTAGAAAGACAAGCGGGGTACCTTCAGTTAAACCAGTGATTTTAGAAAGGTCAATATGAAAAGGTATCTCAGGATCAAGCCCGGATTGAACCTTATCAGGCAATTTGGAGAAGAATTCACACTTGAGAGCATTGACTGAGTTACAGTCTTCTATTTTCCTATTCTGGATGAGCTTGTCTCCTTCACTTGACAACAATGGAGTTCTCACATTGTTCAAATCATCACCTGCCATTCCCTTTAAAGATAATTATACAAAGTTAAAACAAAATGACCCACCAATTTAAGATGCTTTGCAAACAAAAACCTCAAACTGAAATGGAAGAATCCTATTTGCAAAACTCCATATTCCAATCCATTCTAAATCAATAGGAAGAATGAAAACATGTTTCCATGGGGACCAAAAAAAAAGGACCACCAACATAACAGAGGAAACAACAAACACTTTAACTAGAACATTCTGAGCAAATCAGACTCCCCTAGAATAGTTCAAAAACAACTTTTTCAGAACAATTTCACATTTCCGAGAATTTAAGACAACAATCACGGTAAACTCAAATTGCTAGAAATAAAATCATACGGTTGAATAAACTCTCTTGAACAACTGCTAGCTATTGTAAGCAATGATTAAAGTTAAAACTGAAACATGTAACTGCTCTATGAACATATTTTCTGTGTCCTTTTCTGTTTTCTAGTAATTAAAATCAGATATTTTTGGCTAATATGACATGATCAAATAAGAAGTTGATCTGGTTTTTGGACAATGTCTGGTCTGAGTGACATCTCAATTCTCAACAGCTGTCTTCTTCCCGCCACCATTCTCACATTTAAAGAGGCTTAGTGTCATGGTCAGGCTTTGGTGTGCCTCGATCCTGTCATAACTGACCCTGAGTAAAGTAGTGGATGAGGCCTTGTTATCGGGACGGTGATTCTGGAGCTGTGTGCTGACATTTTAAGTATGAGAACATGTTGCTGATATTGTGCGTAGGTAGTGTGGGCCCTAGGCCTCAAGATGCATAGGCAAGTGTGAGCCAGTGGATGAGCGCCCTGAAGCCATTTAGTTAGTCGATTGCTGTCGGTTGAAGTTGTGTACGGGCATCATCGATTGGATTGGTAGAGTAACGAGTGAAATGCTAGAATTATGGTGACCAAGAGGAAAGTCACTAGGCCTTGAGTTCGATGAAGAAAGGCTTTGAGATGATTGAGGATAAATGTGTTCTTATTTTAGACATTCTTACGGTTCTTGGTAGGAGGGCTGAAAAAGTTTTTATGCTTTTTGTAGGGGGAACATTTGGTGTCAACTCTTCACCACCCCTTTGGCTAACGGGCAGGCGGGAGCCTGGCTAGTCTAAAATGAGTTACTCCTAAACACCTATGGTGTCCAGGTAGGCAGCTATCATCGGGTCATGAGTGTGGTATGTTATCTCCTCAGATCATGGTAAACTTGGAGATGGTTAGGGTTGATGGGCCTTATATCGCACCTAAGCATAAAGTCGTAGAGTTAGACACTAGCATTTGCTATGCTTTTTTATTTTCCTTCATTGAGCAGAAAGGATCATGAGATGGTGTATGTATAGGAGGCACACTATCGAGCTTGAGGAATGAGCGAGCTAGCAGGCATGCAAGCTACTAGACCTTTATAGCCAGTCAATAGAAGTGTGCTACACTGGGGTAGCACACCAAAGTCCCCGAGGCAGGATGAGTATGATGTTGAGTATCCATCATGAGGACGAGCAGCCTAAAATGAGGCTAAGGGTTGAGGCCTGGAGATATGAGTTTCGTGGGATGAGATGAGCCTAATGTGACTTCGGGCTTGCTGTTGACCAACATCTGTGTTATGCCTTCGAGATCTTAGCATGAGAGCTTGCGTACGATGCGGACGAGCATGGTGTTAGGTTCTTACCATGCCAAAATGCAATAATCTTATAAGAACCGGGGCTGCTGGCCCTTATAAGAATTCAAGGGTTGATGTTTGGGACCTTGGTGTCTACGGGCAAAGAAGAGTGCTCCAAGCCACCTTGAGATTTGTATGATAGGAGTTGGGTTCCTTTCTATTGAGTTTAAGAATGATGTGTGCAACCTTACGGGGTCTGAGCTAGGAAGAGCTCGTGAATATATGGCTTGAAGGATAGGTAATGATCTATCCATGAAGAAATGGACTCACAAAATGCTGACCTCGCCTATAAGTAGTTTTGGTGCAGCATGGACATATAGTTTCAATCTAAAGAGTGCGTGGCTTGTGATAGTTGGTATCAGAGCCATGTTTAACTTAGCAGTAGGACTAATGTGGCCTCAGGTGCGAGCATGATAACATGAAATTGAGGTGGTGCTAGCTCAAAGAGAGCTATTAAGATACGAATGCAATTTTATGGCTATAAGGGCTCAGAATGAGCCAACGATGCATGCTACGAAAAAAATTAACCTAGGTGAAAGGCCTTCGAATAGGCTCTTGGATGCTAAGTGAAAAGGCATGGGAGTCTAGCCTCACCTAGTGAAAAGTATTGGTACGTGCGGGCATGTGATGCTTTTACGGTAGGAAAACTAGAGTGAGACTAAAATACGAAAAGGGTATACACCTTAAAATGATGTTTGAGCTAGGCCATGTGGGCCAAATGAGTTTTGTCCTGAGGGACATGAATCATACATACTGAGATCAATTACTAACGTATACACTTATTGTATGGTGCAAGTGCCCT